>NC_081847.1:60646037-60935007 GCF_963259705.1 Myotis daubentonii
TGCATTGGGAGAGAATTGCACGATGAACATTTTCAGCAGTGCTGGATTCTAACACAGATTTGTGAAATAGCAGAGGGGAAAAATTGAGAGACCAATAGAAATAGTATTAAAATATGGACTTGGAATAATTTCAGAAAAGTCAGATGGTAACGCTCTTTATCGTGTATTACTGTGATACAAAGAAGGGGCCAGCCTGACAGGCCCCCTGGGTCTTATGCTCTCACAGTTCCAGATGGCTGCTGGGCTCTCCATAATGTAATTGCCCAGGCCCTTGATAGACTGTCAACTCCCTTTGAGGGCAGCTGTGTTGCACCCGGTGTTGTATCCCAGCACTTAGCCAAGTTGGTCAGACAATGGGCATATAATAAATATAATAAATATTGTCTGACTTTCATTGAGATGGACCAGAGTGGAATGCATGAAAAAACTCTCTACAAGAAAGAGGATTTCAATAGACCCACCGCTGAGATGCTCCCTAATCACCAGTGGCTCAGTTGTTCATGCCAGAACCACACTGGCACGCATTATTTGCATATTACTTTTATTTTTACTTACATCTTGCTTAAGAAAAGAGTGATTTCATAAACTCAATTTTCTCCATTCTGTACTGTGCTGGGAGTCAAGTCCTCTTAATCCAAACCTTTATTATCTATTTTAAGTCTGAGGCTCAGGGATCCCCTCAGGGCTTGCTGAACCAGATTACCCAGCAGGACTTTGTGGTCTGTATCCTGGTGCGCAGATGGGTAGACGAGGCTACCACCCCCTCCATACACAGCAGCTAATGAAGAACTACTGCTTCCATCTCCATGCCTCTGCACTAGACACTGGCATGGGGATTCAGAGGCCACCCCCTTCCAGAGTGACTCCTGCACATTTTCTACCACAAGTCTGGGGCAGATGCGTCTGATTGGCAGAGCTGGTCACATGCCTTTATGCCATCTGCAAGGAAGTCTGAGGAAGTGAACCAGATTTCATAATGACAGGCAGCCTCCACCTGCTAAGGTAGGGGATTCTCTGACAGATTCTCACCTGCCAAAGTCAGAGCTGTTACCATTCTATCTCTCTTTCCTACCCCCTCTCATTTTTACTTCTGTCTACCCATCTCCAAGTCACTCACTCTCCTGTTAGCAGCCCAACCAGACTTCTTCTGTACTTTGTCCTACCATCATGTCATGACCTCACCACCCATGATGGTCCATCAAACAACCTACCTCATAACACCTTCAGAATCTCGGACCCAGAGACTAGGCCCGTGGTCGGCAAACGGCGGCTCGCGAGCCACATGTGGCTCTTTGGCCCCTTGAGTGTGGCTCTTCCACAAAATACCGGCTCTTCCACAAAATACTGACTTCTGCGCATGGGCCACGAAGTTTCAATCATACTGTATGTGCACGCCCGCACGTGGTATTTTGTGGAAGAACCACACTCAAGGGGCCAAAGAGCCGCATGTGGCTCGCGAGCTGCGGTTTGCCGACCATGGGTCTAGGAGCATTCTCCTTACCTTGGTACCCCTCTTTTTCTCTTGATCTGCCCAACAATAAATTCATCCCATAAATGTCTATTAATACACCCAGGCTGCCAGTCCTACTGGAGAAAGTTTCTCAATCTGTTGTTGGCGACACTATAAATCCTTGTTCTCCTGTGTTAGTCAGGCCTTGAATGCAGAGCAACTATTTCTGTTTGTCAACTACCATTTTAATCTGTTTTTCTGAAAACTCCCTGGCCATTTCTACCCCTTTCAACACACTTATCCTCAGCAAAATGCTGCCTCTTACTTTAGCAAGAAAATGAAGACAATAATAATTTCCTATTTATATTGAAACCTACACTTCATTCTTACCTTTCATTTTCAGATAAAGGGGTGCTTCCTTTTCAGTTCAAGCTTCTCAAACTTTGTTTTCTATTGTCCCTTCCTCTGCCTCATATTTTAAATTTCTCTCTCTCTCCTGTTAATTCTTGCTTCACAAATAATTTTGAGTCAGCTTCTCCAGAGGGTGAGAGCATCAGGATCAGGGCCTTTGATTCATTCATCTTTGATGCCATCGCACTGAACACATAGCAAGCAATACATATTTTGGGGGTTGAATCCCTTACATTTCCACATATATTATTCATATCCCTGAAATTCATATCCTAATTAAAAACTCACCTTTGGCTAAGGACCCATTAACACAGAAGATTATAGCAAATTCATTAATTATTATTTCCAACTTTATTTGTTCATCTGGACTGAGGTTACCTTAGTTTTATAGAATCATTTCTACTTGTCAGTGAATGGTAATGAGTTTGAATTTCACAGGCATGTGCAAATTACACTTTAAATAATTACTAATATGAGTAATCATGCATGTCTTTTACTCCTAGAACAGACCTGTGCTAATTAATACTATTTTTCAGACTAATAGCTGCTAGGAGGTAAAAAGTTATCAGGGTAACTCCTGGTAAGAATCATTTTGCAACTATGCTACCAATGTGCATTTGACCTTGGGAGCACTAAGGGCAGGAAGCGCGGACACAAGCCAGAGCTTAGAAGAACTTGGACAGTACAGGAGTTTGTCAAAGGGAAAAAAGTTACTTCAAAGATGAGTTTTGAATTACTGTTTAAAGTAGGTGTGACACTCAGAGCCACAGGCCTGATACCCAGGGACCAGACCATGTCAGAAGGTTATGAGCTTCTCCTCAGGGAGGTCTACCAGTACTCCAAGAGATGGACACACACACACACACACACACACACACACACACACACACACACTTATTTGAGTCCCATGAGTGTGTATTCCTTCACAAACTCTGATTATTGATCAGCATTCAACATGTGTGATTCCATACTTGTTATATACCTGTTTGGCCAACCTATACCTGTGAATAAAAAAAGAAGCTTCCCATACCTGCTTCTAGCACTTACAGGTTCCAATGCCCATCCACAGTGCCAGGCCACATTCTCTCTGCCTCTACCTGAGACTCAGATCTAGGGGCACCTCAGGGGCGGAAGGGGGATGAGCTCCTGGGTTCAGAACAGAGGAGTTTCCTTCATCTCACTCTAGGCTGAGCCAGTTCTGCAGTCTGGCTCCTCATTTCTAAAACAATGCCTCATCACTTTTCCTCAGTTCAAGTTATTGGGTTCTTTCTTATCTTCTGTGCCTTCGGAGTAGAATCAAAATTTGCTTGACACTGGGGTTCTGCTTTGTTTTTATCAGTCTTTCGAGGGCGTCCATGTCTCCTGGCCTTTCCTTTGGGCTAGGCAAGGCCCACTTGTTGCAGACCTGCCGGAGGTAGCTGCCAAATGCCTGCTGTCAAATTCCCTCTCACCTGCCAAAGTGCCACCTGCAGCCCCCAGGCCTTCCTGTTTCAGGCAGCCCATCTGCTCATCAGCCCCTTTCCTGCTCCCAATCTCTGTCCATCCCTGCTGCCCCTCTCACCTGTGAGGGGCCTCCCATAGAGACCCTCTGGTTTCTGGGATCCTTGAGGCTCTGTATGAGTCTCTTGTTTGTGTTTTTAAAATTTATTTTATTATTGACTAGGGGCCCGGTGCACAAAATTCGTGCACGGGTGCGGGGGTGTTCCTCAGCCTGACCTGCACCCTCTCCAATCTGGGAGCCCTCAAGGGATGTCCTTCTGATGGCTTAGGCCCACTCCCCGTGGTTCTCTGCTCTCTGCAGGGCCTGCCTTCTCCACATTGCAGTGACTGCCAAGCAGGCCATGCTGGGTGCTGCCTCCTACCTGCTGTTATTCTCCACAGAGGCGATGAGGTTAATTTGCATACTCACTCAGATTGGCTGGTGAGCATAGCAGAGGGACAATTAATTTACATGTTTCTCTTTTATTATATAGGAAGGATAGTATTACAGGTGTCTCCCATTTTCTCCCCTTTTGCCTCCCTCCACCCAACCCCTGACCCACCCCAGGCTTTCCCCATGTCCCTATGTCCATGGATTATGCATCTATGTATATATGTTCTTTGGTTAATCTTTTCCTGTCTCCTCCCTCCCAAAATCACTCCCACTCTCCCCTGACCCCCAGATCTGTTATTCTGTTCCATGCATCCGTATTTCTGGACCTATTTTGTTCATTAGTTTATTTTGTTCTTTAGAAACAACTTATAAATGAGATTGTGTGATATTTATCTTTCTCTAATTGGCTTATTTTGATCAGCGTATTAGTCTCCAGGTCTAGCCATGAAGTCTCAAAAGGTAAAAGAGCCTTCTTTTTTATAGCTGCATAGTTTCCATTGTGTAAATGTACCACATCTTTTTTATCCATTCACCTACTGATGGGGACTTGGGCTGTTCCCAGATTTAAGCTATTGTAAATAATGCTACTATGATCATAGGGGTGCACATATTCATTCTGATTGGTGTTTCAGGATTCTTAGGATATACTCCCAGAAGTGGGATTGCTGGGTCAAACTGCAGTTCCATTTTTAATTTTTTGAGGAACCTTCATACTGTTTTCCACAGTGACTGTACCAGTCGGCATTCTCACCAACAATGTACTAGGGTTCCCTTTTCTCCACATCCTCACCAGCACTTATTTGTTGATTTAATGATGGTAGCCATTCTGGAAGGTGTGAGGTGATAACTAATTGTAGCTTTAATTTGCATCTTTCTGATGATTAGTGATGTTGGGCATTTTTCATGTTTCTATTGGCCATCTGTATATCCTCTTTGGAGAAATGTCTATTCAAGGTCCTTTACCCATTTTTTAAATGGATTATCTTTGTGGTGTTGACGTGTATGAGTTCTTTGCATATTTTGAAAATTAAACCCTTATCAGATTTATCATTGGTGAATATGTTTTCTCATATAGTAGGTTCCCTTTTCATTTTGTTGATGGTTTCTTTTGCTGTGCAAAAGCTTTTTAGTTTGATGTAGTCCCATTTGTGAATTTTTTCCTTTGTTTCCCTTACCTTAGCAATGTATCTGTGAAAATACTATTATGTGAGATGTCTGAGATTTTACTGCTTATGTTTCCTTCTAGGATTTTTATGGTTTCACAACTTACATTTAAGTCTTTTTTCATTTTTAGTTTATCCTTGTGTATGGTGTAAGTTGGTAGTCTAGTTTCATATTTTTGCATATGCCTGTCCAATTTTCCCAGCACCATTTATTAAAAAGATTCTCTTTATTCCACTGTATGCTCTTTCATTCTTTGCCAAATACTAATTTGGCCATATAGGCATGGATCAATTTCTGGGGTCTCTGTTCTGTTACATTTGTCTATATGCCTGTTCTTGTACCACTACCAGGCTGTTTTTTTTATTACAGTGGCTTTGTAGTATAGTTTAATATCCAGTATTATGAGCCCTCCAACTTTGTTCTTCTTTCTCAGAGTCTGTCTTGTTTTGAACTAAGTTCTCATATTTAGTGAGTCTGGGAAGAGAGGTGGTCATTAGCATGTCAAACATGCAGTGTATGCCATCGTTTTCAATAACCATGCTGAGATGTTGTACCTGGCCAGGCTCCAAGGCCCCCTGAAAAGATGCATATGGGATGAGGACAGGTGAAATCAAAATGATCTATCTGCTCTGAGGCTCCTTTCTCCCCTCTAGTACCTATGAACTTTCAGAAAAAGAAAACTGCCTTCCTGGATGCTGAGAATATGCGGAGAAAAGACGAGCTGTGTGGCTGTCTGTTATCCCCCCCTTCAATCAGCACAGTTATTTCTCCTCCTGCTAATGAGGTCAAAGTTGTGATTGAGTGAAACCTTGTTCTGCTTACCACACAACAGCCGATTAGTCAAGTGACAAGGAATTGGGGCAAGGAAAGGAACTTTATTCAGAAATCCAGCAAGCCTATAAGATGGCAGACTAGCATCCTAAAAAAAACACCTTGAGAAAGAAGGAATTCAGGCTTCTTTTATGTCAGGGTAAGGGGGTTCGAGGTCAGAGGTGATTGATGACTGCAGACATCTGGATGTCAGCAAGGTCCAAGGAGGATGGGGAAACTGCAAACAATGGTTGCTGTGGTCTCAGCAAGAGGTTCCTGCAAATATCTTGATAAACAATAATTAATTTTGTGCATTTCTTCCTTACCTCGTTGGCAAGGTAGTTTCAAGCAGGGAGATTGTTTCAGTACTTTCTAGGTTATAGGTTAGATTCTCTCAATGATTAGCATATCTACGCCCAGGACTAAGCAGAAGTTGCTGACTGACATTCCGGGTTTGAGCAAGATGGAATCAGAAAGACTGATTATTTTATTCTACTACAGTATTATGGCTCCAAAAAGAAATACTAGTTGAAAGCAAGAAATCAAAAAGAGCTTTTTTTTTTTAATCGAAGGACTTTTATCTTCTGGTTTGAAATGGAGAAAGCCTATTTTACAAAATATGCAATGTCATGAGCTGTTCTTTACGTGAATGCTGGGGTAGAAAGGGAAGGGCCAGAGTTTGAGTGAGAGAGAAAAACAGATTATCTTTCATCAGTACTTGGGAAACAAAGACCCTTTTTCAGTAGAAAATAACTAGAGGTCTCTGCTGAGGTTATGCCATTGGCAAGAAGTGTTTCCAAAGTCCTTCTCTTGGGCCATCAGGAAGAACACAATCTACAGGCATCTTTTCAACAGGCTCCTGAAATCTCAC
The DNA here is from genome assembly GCF_963259705.1 of Myotis daubentonii. Lineage (NCBI taxonomy): Eukaryota > Metazoa > Chordata > Mammalia > Chiroptera > Vespertilionidae > Myotis > Myotis daubentonii. Next base: position 60,652,617 of record NC_081847.1, read on the forward strand.
ATCTGTAGCCTCAGAATCATGGGCCATGTCTCTAAATCCTAATACATGTGCAGGAAATGCCATTTTGTAATGATGGTTGTCACCTCATGGGCTTTTTTATACTCTTGAAACTTCTGATCACATATTTTTATACTGTGATTCAGTTTCTGCTCCTACATTCCTTTACTTTGGAAAGCTGAATTTCTAGCCTCTGAGCCAGTTCTTCTCAACCTAGGATTTCAGAAGCTATCTCAGGAGGTTCATTTACGGCAAAGATCCGGTTCCTGCTGTGATGCTAATAAGCAGGCCAATTTCCTTACCTTTTAATAAAGTCATCAGCAGAAACAAGTGGGCCTCAAAGGAGAGTGCAGAGAGGCATTTATCCTCAGTGGGACAAGGGCTCTCTCTTCATAATTGACAGTAAATAGAACTAATGTCTAATTAAGAGGTTGACACAGCTTTAAATATACCCCCTTGCTTGGGAATCTAATGCCTTGAATCCTAGTTTAGCAGGGCTCTGATTGGGTACATTTCCTGATCCAACCCATCAATGGCAGGATGTGCTGGACCTAGAAAGGCTGAGACCTCAAAGTTCAGGATGGAAGAAAGTGAGATGGACCAGAGGAGAGCCTTGAGCGTGTCTGGCAGTGATTTCTAGACAGTGGTGTAAGCTGACAAGCAGGGGCGGGGATGGAGAGGCTGGGCAGCCAGGTAACAGGCTGGACTTTAGTTCCCAAAAGGATAGGTAGGAGCAAGAACCTTCCACGTATTTCAGAGACTGTGACAAAGATCATTACTAGATAAGCAGAAGATAGTCACAAAGAAGGAGTGGGGAGGGGGAGCAAAACCCTGGCTTCAGGAACTACAGAACAAGATCAAGGGCAGAAGGCATAGCACATGCTAACTATCCACCACACCGGACACACACACTCTGATCAGTGATCAAGGTGAGTGAACCACCCACATAACAGCTCTAAGCTGTGCTTTCTCTCTAGCCCACAGCACAGCCCTAGTTCAGACCGTCTCCAGCCCTGGCTTGAATCACTGGAATGAAGCCTGCTCGCTCACTCTCCCTCTAGGGAGACCTCCTCTCTAATGCAGTCTCTCCCTGGCAGCCTAGAGGAGGTTTTAAAAATGCAAGTCATTTTGCTGCTGTAAATCCTTCAATAGCTCCACGTTGCCCCGAGGTGTAAACCCAACTCCATCATGCTCCCCTGGTCCTGTTGCACCTCTCTTCACCACCTTAGTATCTTTCTTCAGTCAGAGTTAACTCTTAGAACCTTTTGCTTTCTTTCTTGCTCACAAGACTACATATGCCTAGAGTGGACCTTTTCAATTGCAGCCCTTGGTATGGCTAATCTCAACTTCAGCTTTAGATCTAAATTTAGCCTGCCCTTCCTCCAGGAAGCCTTCTCTGATCTCCCAATCAGAAATAGTGAGATAAGTTAGCTTGAAATGCAGGCAGACAGGGCCGGGGTCCAGTGGAAAATGAAGGCAGGTGGAACATAGGCAGGGGCAGGCACGGCAGTTTGAGCAGCCTAACCACAGGAACCAACCAAGCAGGAATAATAAAATGTTTCTGGACTCATAGTGGGAGGCAGGGAAACCAAGGGAGGGCCTGCAGCAATAAGGTGGACTGACACATAGAAACAGAGAAGGTTCAGCATCGGAACAGAGAAAGAACACAGAAACAGGAAAAGTTCAGGTCTGTTGCTGGGCAAGAACAATGAGGGACTCAATCAGGTGGCTCCACAGGTAGACACAGAGCAGGCTTGTAGCAAATATATACCCCGGACTATAAAGCTTCAATGGGCAGCCCATTATTGAGCCCCCCTCCCCATGAGGGGAGTCTGAATCTGCTTGTAATAAATTTTCCACACTTTTGCTTAAATCTTCTGGTCCGTGGAGCTCATTCTTCAGTGTCACGAGACACAACCCCGGGAAAACACCTCAGCTCACCGTATGGTTATCAATAGGTGCCCCTGCTTTTTGTCTTTAGATCATCCTATACAACTCCTGCCCCAGTACTGACCACATTCTATTGCAATTCTCTTAAGTTTCTTCCGTATGGTCTTGCTACTCAAAGTGTGGTCCATTGTGGAGAGCCGGCACGGCCATGGCATGCTCAGCCCCAGGGCGCCTTATGTGCCACGCCAGCTCAGCCTGGCTCAGTGACCCTGAGTGGGGGCGATGAAAGGCTTAGAATTGACAGACGTGAGAACGAAAGCTGGGTCTCGGTGGGACGCTGCCCCTATGATGAGGAGACAATGCCCACAAGCCGTGTCTTTATTTTATAGCAGATGCCACCAGGCAAAGTAGGGGCGTGATCAAGATGCTTACAACATTCTTGTTGGTTTCAACCCTACTCAACTACATGCACCTGAACTCTATCACTCAGGCACGTGGGGCCACGTGTTCGGACCACAGGTTCAAGCTCACAGCTATAGCTGTTGGCTAATTGTGCTGGGAGGGCCCTGCCCTCCAAGCTGGGACTTGCACATGGCAACGAGAGGACCGTGCCCTCTCCTCAGTCCAAGGCTTGAACCTGTCCAAACACTGTAGCGGCGCCATAGTCCATGGACCACCAGCATTGACAGCATCTGTTAGAAATGCAGAGTCTCAGGCCCCAGCCAGGACCTACTGAATCAGAATTGGCCTTCTAGCAGGGTCCCTGGTTGGTTAAAACATGCATGAAGATTAGAAACAACAGTAAAAACGCATGAAAATCTGGGAGCACAGCTCTTCACCACGAGAGCAGCCACTTTTCATGCTTGTTCCCTCTGCTCTTGAAAGTGACTACAAAAGAGCCACACAATACATTTTTCTTGAAGAGATCAATACGCTAATTAAGAAGAGGGTGTTGGTTCTGAAACCACCCTGAGCTTCTTACTTGCCCATGGCTGGGGGCCAAGATTAGCCTCGAACAGGTAACTAATGGAGTTTAAATTGGGGCTGGAGCCCACGTGGGATGTGGATCCCACACAGGATATGGAGCTGGAGCCTGGCCCTCCATGGATCCACTGCATGGGTGGCCATCCTATGGCTTCGTAGGGAGGGGGTCCTGGGTTTTGTCTGTGCCTTGTAGGCTGAGTAACACTGGACAAATCTCTTACCTTCTCTGGGCCTCATTTATTCATCTAAAAAACGGACAGATAAAAATGTGTCTTGCCTTCCTCATGGAAGTCTTAAGAGAATCAATTGAGACAATATTGGAGGAGAGACTGTGTAAACAGGAATCAATTATACACCAGCGAGGAGTCCTTGTTTGATCTGCCCTTTGACCCTCTCCTCCAGCCCTGTCCCAGCTCTACACCACAATCCCCCAGCGGTGGGGAGAGCAGGGCTCAGTGGATGGGGCTGGTGCTGGCTGGCAGAGGCCTGCCTTCGAAGTCACTGCCAACGCCAACAGCTTCTCAAGAGACCTGTGCCAGGTGCAGGGATGCTGGTGGCCCCACCATGGCCTGGCCTCTCTCAGTATTGATTTTATTCCAACCATTCAATTGGGATAATGAACAGCAAGAAATCCATCAGTCCCACATCAGCCCTGTAATCCTGACCCCATTTAACAAGTCTGATGATACTTAGCATATCAGCATGTTTGCTTTCTTTCCAGCAAATAGTCAAACATGATTAAACTCTCTCATTTCCATATTAATAGCACACCCGAGTGTGAAGAATGTAGGAAATCTCATTTCTGGAGATCTCACTTTTGATTTAAAATTTTTCAGTGTTGCAATGAACAGCGACACACTGATGTTCAAGAATGTCCCCTCCTGTCGGGGGGCTCAAAGGAGAGGTTTGTGGTCAACAACTTAGTCACAGAATGCTTTCTTCCCCATCAGATTCTACAGACGGTAACTTCACCCCACTTCTAGCTGCTCTCTTCCTTCTGGGAATAGAAGAGGAGGCCTCCTCTGATCTGGGTAAGATCCCTCCTTCTACCAAGAAAGGTGACAATGACATTACTCCACCCTCTTCCATAATCTGAAGCCCTTCCTCTTCTGGTGGAATAATTCCATCTCCTTCCTTTTTCTTCAGATTTGGGGCTGAGACCAGATTGCAGACAATGAATGGAGAGAAATACGGGTGCAGTTGAGTTCCAGGCCTCCCCTAAACACATCTTACAGGCTTCACACCTGACGGTCACACCGTCTTCCTCACAGACATACGGCTGCTCTAAGGCCCCCTCCTCACCCTCTTGTGAGACTGCCAAGAGGTGGGTCCAGCCGCTGGCGCTGGGGACAGCAGGAAGGGGTCTGTGTCTTAGCTCCTTCATGGACAAGCCTTCTCATTTTGAGTGAGTAGCTCACTTAATACTGTTTCTTCAACTGTCAAACTAGGAATAATATTATTAGCTTTGATCTGCCTCATAAGGTTGTGATGAAGAATTTTAAATATAGAGCATTGAGCTCAGTGCCTAGAATGCTCGAAGCTGAATAAAAGTTGGCTATTGTTATTTTGTTGTTTTGCTTTTAAATAATATATCACTAGTCACTGTTCCTCCCAGCATCCATCAGCAGCAGTGGGCAGAGAAGAGTGCCCGGCTAGGACCCATCCGTCTTGGCCCCTTCAGCAACCAAGTGGGAAGAAAGAGGATCCATGTGAAAGGAGGCGGGCTTCTCCCTCTGCTTATGCACTATGTGCCCGGGACAAGGGGATGCACAACAAGTTTTAGCCCAACTTGGTCTCCTACCATTTGGGTGAGTGCTCAGTTTCTTAAAGCTCTAAAACTTGGGGGTTTCTCAGAGCTTGCTTCAAGTGCCTTCTGTTCTTGAATTGGGTGCAGTGAAAGGTGGTGCATTGGTAGAGGGCTTCCCAGGGCACTGTACCCTGGGGAGGACATTGAGATCCAAACCAAAGTTAAGTGACTTGCTTAAGACCAGAACTCTGGTCTTTGGGGTCCAGATAAATTGCTTTACCACAAGGTCCCACTGTCTCTCAAAAGACAAGGAAGTCTGCTGGCTGAGATAAGCCACGCTCCCGCAGGGGCAGGGTCCAGGTTGACTTCTGTCCGGCCGTCTCTCAGGACACTTTTCTGCCCAGATTGCAGAGCCTCGTTCCCTATGAGATTTGTAGCTATTGCTTCCCCCACGCCTGGTGTCTGACCCTGCGCTTGGAGTTATCAAACTTCATCCTCTGTCTGAATTCTGCCCTCTGCACTCTAGCGTGTGTGCTCCAGACAATACATGACCCTTGCTCTGCGCATCATCCTAAATCAGTGGTCGGCAAACTCATTAGTCAACTGAGCCAAATATCAACAGTACAACGATTGAAATTTCTTTTGAGAGCCAAATTTTTTAAACTTAAACTATATAGGTAGGTACATTGTTATTAACTTAATTAGGGTACTTCTAAGGCTTAGGAAGAGCCACACTCAAGGGGCCAAAGAGCCGCATGTGGCTCACAAGCCGCAGTTTGTCGACTATGGTCCTAAATAATGGGGGCTTTCTCTTACAAAACACATAGCAGTGAAAGGCCCTTTTTGGATTTGAACTGGGAGTGAAGAGGATGAAGGGAGGAAGAGGACCCCATCTCTTCTCTCTGCTGTTGCGCTGATTCTGGCCACATTGATTTCCAGATGGATGACCCTGGGGCGCCTGCCTGCCTGAGTCCATGGGCCAAGGCTCATGGGACCCCCCCGCCCCCCAGTGGTCACCAGGGAGCTGCTTTCTACAGCGTCCCAGTTTCATCCCCAGCGAAAGCTCGCAGATCCCTCTGTCTCTGAATATTTTCCTGGGAGACACCATATGTGTGAACTAAGTTTATAAAGCAGTGTGTTTAAGAATAAATTTCAAGATGCTATTTTTCAGCAGCCTATGAATCACTTCAACTCATTTGCAAAATAAACTGTTTGCCAGAGGAAATTCGTTTTTGATGACCATAGAGAGAATGAAAGTCGAAATAATGGGGCTTTTCCCTCCTGATAGTCATGAGCTATTCTGCCCGGGGGCACAAGAATGGGCAGCCGTATAGCTTATTAAATGCAAACTCATGAGTAAGAAAAATATACATCACATGTAGTACAGTGGATCAGACTCTAGTTTTCAGAGCTGCCTGGCATTTTGTCAAACAAGTTGGACTTTATTTCGGTCTTTTACCAGGAGTGGGAAGATGAATATTATAATTAAAAAAAGAGATTTTACAGAGTTGCTCTATGCCTTTTAAAAAAGGTTTTATTTTATTTTATTTTTCCATCACCTTTTATCCCCTCTATGCCCTCTACCACCTCCACCCATTCCCCTCCACCCCACAATCACCACACTGCTGTCCATATCCAGGAGTTCTCCCTCTCCCTCTCTCTTTTTTTCTCAATCCTTCCACCACCCCACACCCCAGCTGTCTGCTGCTTTCTGTCTATGAGTCTGTCTTTATGAGTATCTGTGCCTTGATTTACCAAAAGCCACCTATCTCACCACCTGCTAATAAGAGGCATGTCTGCATGATCCTTCCTGGGGGGAATGTTAGCTGAGAGCCTGCTACTGATACGGAATGTGGTCTGTGGTGGGGGGGGATGGGTGGGGAGATTGCACGTGCAATGGAGAGCCAGGCGTCATCCGCGTTGGCGGGTCTCAGATGCCTTGTTTTTATTGTATCGCTTCTAGCTGCCTTGTTGCTCTGTGACTGTCAGCCGCATTGTGCCTCTTCCGTTCCCTGTGCTCAGCCTGTTGATGTTCCTATCCCCATCTAGAGAAGGGAAGCGGGCGGCTAATGATGATAAAGGATATGTGTAAAAAGCAATCAGCATTACTTCGTCAGGAGCGGAGCCAGGATTTAGGCCGTGCCCATGATCACAGCCTTTGAATGGATTGCCTCACTTCTGCAGGGCGCCTCCCAGACTGTGCCAGGGAATTGTCTGGTGAAAGGCCGCAGGTCACAGACAGGTGCACCCGGGAACTGCTGCCTGCTTCAAGATGGATTGCAGCGGGATAAAGACACTGCAGGAATGCACTTGTTTACCTGCTGCAGTAATTGTACAAATTGTGCTGGCTTCTCGTTCCTAGCACGATTTCTTTGAGCAAGTCCAGTTAAGGGTGTGTTTCTAAAATCAATCCTGATTGGGCCACCGGGGATCAAACCAGATGAGCTGAGTGATCAGTATATGAACCCTGTGTGAGACTCGAGTGTTATGAATGCTAGAAATGGGGTTTATACGCAGGCACAGAAGGGAAGTGAGGTATCAACACTGGGTTCAAAAGCAGGTCCCAGGTGTGTGCCGAATAGAATTCAGTTGCTTCTGGCTTCCTGCTGACCACAGAGTAAGAAACCTCTTGGCCCAGGCTAGGCTGGTTCCATACGGCTTAGAGACTTGAAAGAAAGTGGGTTTTGGGTTGACTTATGCCAGCATGCATGCCTAGCTGGTGCGCAGCGTGAAACAAATTTCTTTAAATGTGTAAACACGGAGACGGCAGGCGCCAAATCCTGTTTGGTGCTTAAGGAATAGCCACAAATTACTTTATTGATTTTTAATTTTGTTTACTTCCTGGACCTTTAGCTTTTCCTCAAGGCAGGCCCGGGGCAGAGTGTTCCAGGCAGGAAAGGGGAGGTCCTGGGTGCTTCCCTGAGCAGCAGTTTCCTGCGAACATGGAGCTTAGAGATTGGGTCAGACCCCAATCAGTAGTTTGACATTGTTAAAGGCACTGTCCTTGTTGGCATGATGGTGCTGCAGGACACTACGTGTATGTCCATGCCCGGCCATGTATGCTCATGTATGCACAGCGTGACAGAGTGTGTTTGTATACACCTATGATACAGCACTTGACACACGGCACACGCTGGCATTCCCCAGTGCTATCCCTGAGGACGGGGCTGGATTTCCTTCATCTTTTTTTGTTGTTGTTAATCCTCCTCTGAGGATATTTTCCCCAGTGATTTTTAGGGAGAGTGGAAGAGAGAAGGAAAGACAGAGAGAAACATCAATGGGAGAGAAACACATTGATTGGTTGGCTCCTTCACGCACCCTGACCAGGGCCTGGGCCGGGAGGAGTCTGCAATCAAGATACGTGCCCTTCAATTCACCATAGCTAAGATCTGGAAACAGCCTAAGTGCCCATCAGTAGATGAATGGATTAGAAAACTGTGGTACATCTACACGATGGAATACTATGCTGCTGTAAAAAGGAAGGAACTCTTACCATTTGCAACGTCATGGATGGAACTGGAGAGCATTATGCTAAGTGAAATAAGCCAGTCAATAAAGGAAAAATACCACATGCTCTCACTCATTCATGGACAATAGAGACCATTATAAACTTTTGAACAATAATAGATACAGAGGCAGAGCTGCCTCAAACAGATTGTCAAACTGCAGCGGGAAGGCCGGGGAGGGTTGGGGGGCAGGAGGTAGGGGGGTAAGAGATCAACTAAAGGACTTGTATGCATGCATATAAGCATAACCAATGGACATAAGACACTGGGGAATAGGGGAGGCTAGGGGACTGTCTAGGGCGGGGGGATAAAATGGACACATATGTAATACCCTTTGTAATACTTTAAGCAATAATAAATAAATAAATAAATAAATAAAAAATATTAAACTCAAAAAAAATAAAAAAATAAAAATAAAAAAGATACGTGCCCTTGATCAGGATAGAACCCGGGACTTTTTGGTCTGCAGTTCGACGCTCTACCCACTGGGCCAAACTGGCTAGGGCCCTTCATCTTTTTATATCCCGGGGGCAAACATAGCGAGTACCCTCAATGAGTTACAGACATAATAACAAGGAAAGAAAGAAGCAAGAAAGAAGCCCCGAGTGATAGCCCTAAATTAACTTCATGCCAAACTACAACCCCTACACAAACATAATCAATGAGCAATGAGAGGGTTACTCTAAAAAAGGACCTGCTATGGGTTAAATGCAAATGTGCACTAATAACATTATTTGCCTTCTGATACAGTGTAATATGAAGTACACAATATCTCCTATGAAGTACTCTTTCCAAGCAATCTGAATTTAATTAACTTTTAGATATAATTTCACAGGAAATTCGGAGAATAAAGGAATAAGGTAAATAACACCAAAAAGAAACAATGATACAAACCAGACTGTGGGACACTCTATTAGGCATGTGGCCCAGACTCTAAAATAAGAGATTTAAAGTAGAAACTTAAATATTTTTCTCAAAAAATGAGGAGGGTGATGGGGAAATGTTCTTGATTCTGAAGAAGACTTAAGAGATATAACACCCAAATGTAGTGTGTATTCCTATATGTGGGAGTCTCATTTGGAAAAGGAAAAGCCATAAAAGATACTGGGGCTAACTGTTCAAAGTGAAGTCTGAACTAGAAATTAGATGATATTAAACAATCTATAATAATAAAAGTGTAATATGCTAATTAGACCGGACGTCCTTCCTTCCAGACAAAGCCATAGCGGGCAGGGGCCATGGCAGAGGCAGCAGGCAGGGAACCAGGGCCAAGGTCCTTGCACAGATTTCGTGCATTGGGCCTCTAGTTACATATAAAAAAGCATCTGTTGGATCTAGATGGTGGGTGTTCATTTTACCAATCTTTCTATTTTTCTGTGTGATCTTGGGGTTCTGGTTCACAGTAGAGGAGTCTTGAAGGCAAAGACCCTGAATACCGCCATTATAATTTTTTCTGGATTCATCCTTTCCCTAACAGGTTTGCCCCCAGGTGACACGGACAAAAACCAACTCTCTCCTATGAGGAATGGAAACATATTTCAGTGTTTCCATTGAAGCTTAGTTTTCTTTTGCATCAAGAGTCATCTGCAATGGCAACTGTCCAATGTGCTCATAAGAGTCGATTAATAGTAACATTATTTGTAAGGAAATATTCTTGCTTCAATTCTTATTCAACTTATATTGAAATAGCAGTAGTGAACACATTGGACTAACTGCTAAGATATTAGCAGGGAACCATTTAAATGTTGTGTATAAGTTTCCACCATGAGGACTTTGGGGCACTGAAAGAAGGTAGCTTCAATTTTGATTAAGCCAAAATCAGATGGGGATAGGGGATGGAGAGGGCAAAAGATGACCATTTGTGGCCTGGAGAGAAGGTGGGGGAGCATCCCTAAAATAAGATTGTAGAGAGAGACTAAGGGTTGTCACGTTACTGAGTGTTTCTCCCCCAAAGAGAATATTTGCATCTCTGATATTTCTGCCTCAAGATGAATTTAATTTCAGGCTAATTGAGTCAGATTACAAATCAAATCTATTTAATGTAAACAGAAATCCAGCTGGGCTTCAACCTTTCCACCTGAGTGACTCTGCTAATTAAATTCCAGATTTATCACCTCTCTCTCTCTCTCTCTCTCTCTCTCTCTCTCTCTCTCTCTCTCTGACTTTCTCTCAAGTCAGACTGCCTGTGGTCAGTTCACCTCATGATTTTCAAAGATGGAGATCAGTCCTGACAGAGCCTGACAACACCAGGCAACCCTAGATGCTCCAGTTTAGGGGATCAACACCTCAAAGGCCACCATTCACTCCCCTAACTTGATCTTCACCATGGCCAATACAATAACACACACACATTGAGAAATACTTTTTCAACTAATTACAGACTCCATATCACATTTTTTGGAATGTGAATTAATTTTTTTAATACCCATTTCAATATACAAAGCATCTTGCTTACTATCTCATTGATCCTTACATTAAAATGACCTTGTGCGTTAATATCTGAAACACTAGGAAGAGCTTGCAGATTAATAAAAACTGGTGTTATTATTGTTGAAGTTCAAAGAGGTTAAAGGGAGCTCTTTAAAAATCACAGAGCTAGCTCGTGGTAATGCCACAAACATACATATAATGGTATTTGTCACTTAGGAAGCCATGGCTTGTTTGTTTGTTTTTTAACTGCTCCACTTCAAAGATTGAATAATGCTAGCACTAATCATAAATCTTAAGAGAATCTGATTTTGTAGTTAAAATTTTGAACCTAAATAATGGATGAAGAGAGTGTCTGAGAGGCTGGTAGAGTCCTCTTGGGTGTTATAGTATCCTGGTAATTCCATCTCAGGGTAGCCAATGTGCATGTGGGAAGCAAAGCATGTCCCTAGTAAAGGAAAGTGTTTGTGTTCATTCCTGAACAGCCACTCCCTTGGCACCCTGACTCACCCCGATGCCTGCCTTTGGTGTGTGCCTTGGTGAAGACAGCATGGTAGACTCATGTCCACGTGTGCAGACCACACAGCAAAAATGCCCAGGCACAAATTGCTGTCACCAGTATAATCTTTCTACAACACACTTCTACACATGATGCTTCAGTGGCTTTCCTGCTAACTGAGCCACCTGGCCAGGGCTAAATCTATGTTGTTTCAAGCCATTGAGTTTGTGGCAATTTGTTACAGCAACAACAGGAAACTAATAATTTTTGAAGAAAAGTTAGTTGAATGAAAAAAAATAAATAAGCGATTGTAAATGAATGAATGAAAAAGTTCAAGAGTTTCTGAAAGGAATTTCTGCTTTATACCCTTTTCTTGCGTCTCATGTCTAAACCACAGTGGGAGATATTATCACAGGTAATGGCGTTGTTTAATGTGCTTCAGGGTTTTTTTTGTGGGGGGGAGGGGGATCCAATTAAAATGCAAAGGTTTTACCCGGGGTTCTGGGAAGGTGGTGAGCCAATCTCCCCACATCCATCAACTGCCATTGTAGGGAGGGTAAGACTTGAGAAAATATAAGGGAAGACAGGACTTTGTGGGGATGAAGGATTTGAAGAACCTGGTCAACAGGGTTCCTGTACATCCGCAGAGGAAAGGTCTTGGTTGGTTAGAGGGCTTCCCAACTGTGACATCCTGATAGCCCAGCCTGGCCTGGGAAGGGGACCATGGGCAGGGTAGGGAAGGACAGTAATCACCAAAATTGTGCCTCACCTGCCCAAGGACTGGCGGGATTTTTGCAGAGTCTCTTATTTCTGATTAAAGACAAATTCTTACCATTTTCAGGACAAAAGTTCAGGATAAAAGTATTTTTATTCAATATGTATTTTACTTCCCAGTGACTGACATGCCCTCTTTTAACTTTAATTAGAAACCAAACGGAATAAAATACTTGACTTTGACATATTGTAGTGATTTAAAAGAACTTCTCAACTCCAGTACCAAAAACACGAAACAGTGATTGAAAAAGCTGTTAGCATGGCCCTCCCACCACCTCTAGGGCACAGGGAAAGGCTAAATTAATCAAAATGGTAATCATGCCGCAAATCAATTACTACTTAGGGTTATTTCTACTAAAGTTGAACATAAAACTCTTCACATCTCTTAAACCACAATCTAATTGTGGTCTGTTTTTAAAAATAAGCCATCCCTGTCCTGGCTGGGTGGTTCGTTTGGTTGGAGTGTCATCCTGTACACCAAAAAAGTTGTGGGTTCGATTCCCAGATAGGACACATACTTAGTTTGCAGTTCAGTGCCTCGTCAGGGCGCAGACAACAGGCAACTTGATATTTCTCTCTCTCTCTCTCTCTCTCTCTCTCTCTCTCTCTCTCTCTCTCTTTCTCTCTTATAATCATATCCTTGGGTGAGAATTAAAAAAACACCCATTCCTTATAAGACACACACTCACACACATCTTGTCATGAGCTATTAGTCGAGAGGCAATCATCTCCCCCATTTTCTCAAATAGCATGTATCATTCATACAGAGCCAGAGAATAATTTGAATGAAACTGAATGAGATTTTTCTTAGCTTCAAATGAATTGGAGTGAGAGATAATAATGCTTTCTATTTTTTCCTATCCTACAAGCTCAATTCTTTCCTTAAAAAACAAAACAAACAAAAAGCTCTTCCTAGTGTTTCAGATTTAAATACATTATATTTAATCAATGTCTAAGTTTTAACTACTTCTGATTCTTTTAACTGTTCAGAAAGGCTCCCAGAGATTTTCAGATCTCCCAGTCAACCGAGATCAAGCCCACAAGCATCAGCAAGAGCAGAATGTTGCCTGGCCCTCTCCAAAGGACCTCTTGGTCTCCAGGTCTCCATGTTGGAACTGCATCTCCCTGTCAAACTAAAAGATTAAAAACCAAATATTTCAATCAAATAAAATTACTTTAATAAAACGTCTCCTGAGAAAGAAAGAGAAGGAGAGAGAATACTTGGATATAAGTTCCAAGCAAGCCTTGACACATAGATATAATTTTACACTAGACTGGAACCATGTTTTACTTGCTACTATGATTTATTTTTGCCAGAACTAATAAAATAAAATAAAATAAAATAAAATAAAATAAAATAAAATAAAATAAAATAAAATAAAATAAAATGCTTTGGGGAAGAATAAACAAGAACATTCTAAATTAAGTTGCACAAATTTTTTTTTTACACTTTCTACTCGAGTGTCTGTATGCATTTTCCATCATCTCATATTACCTATGAAGTTGTAGCTCATTGCTTTATATCCCATGCCTTTTCAGATACAGATGTGTAGTTGAAAATTGCAGCTCCTGTTTTCTTCATTCACCGGTTTTGCTCAGTTCCCCAATTCCTGTTTAGTTTTGCCCATAAATTCATACCTATAGGCTTATTCTCATTGGGAAAGTTACCCATACTTCATCTCTACTAATAAATTATGAAATGTTTGCTCATAGCCTGGTATTTTTTTAAACTACTTATTTGTCTAACAACAACAAAATGACATCACAGATAATTCTTAAGCAAATGGAAATGATCCTCCCTTAAGATCACAGGTTCAAGAGGACAGAGGGAGGACAATATGTTTAGAAATATCTACTTTACCAGAAGTTCTAGAATTATTTATTTTAAATAAAAATAATATGATATCAGGCAGAGAGTATTAGCTCTGACAAAGCCCATTAAAGAAATTTGTCATTGCTTATCTTCTCTTGAATGCTTCTACAAGGGACCTCTGACCACAGTGTTTTAGTCAAAGCATATGTTGGCAGCCATCTGCACAGTAGCACCAAATATAAATTTCAAGGGGAGGAAAGAAAGCCACATTTGGAAGATAACTCATCTACAGACTTTAAATATTTTAGAGCAGATTGTGTCTCTAGATTCTGAGTAAGTTGTGAAACTCAGAAGCTCTGTCAATAAGTAATGTTGAGACTTCAACCTCTATTTTTCTGAGTTTCTGTGTCTGTCATTTTATCTTTTTAAATCTTCTTATTGATTTACTAGAGGCCCAGCGTGCAGCTGAAATTGTACGAGGAGGCGCTCCGCCCCCCGCCTCCTTGCGCAGCCACCCTTGCGCGCCTCACTGCACACACAGCCTCCTGCTGATCGGTCGTTACAACGTGACGGTGTGATGACCATTAGCATATTAGCTATTTATTATATAGGATAAAATTGAGTTAAGCCCTGACCAGGTGACTCAGTTGGTTGGAGTAAGCACCATGCACCAAAAGGTTGTGGGTTAGATTTGAAGTCAGGGTACATATCTAGGTTGCAGGTTCCATCCCCGTTGGGGCTCATACGGGAGGCAACCAATCAATGTTTCTCTCTCTTTTTCCCCATACCTCTTTCTCTGAAAAGGAATTTAAGAAAACGTATTCTCAGATACGGGTTAAAAAAAATTGAGTTAATACTCTTCGCAGCCTACCAAGTGTTGGTATTATGAGGATAAAGAGGAAATTACTCTGAATTACCTAAAACATGACATTTATCATTCAACAAATATTTATTGAGTACCTATTTCATTCTGTTCTACTACAGTCAGTTTAGCACAACACGATATTCTTTAATGTGACTCAGTTCCTATGCAATTGATCAATAGGGAATTGATGTCAGTTTAACACACAGGTCATGTTGGCAAATAGGTCATTTTTCCAGTGTGATAATGTTCTGTCAAGATCAGGAGCCAGCTTTCTCACAATTAAATAAGTCTTTGCAATGTTGAAGACTTTAATGAAAAAGTTGGAGTCATGCAGCAACCTCTTCCGCAAGAAGTGGCTGCTATAGTGGTTTCAAGAACAGTGACATTTTTCAGTATGTCAATTGTTCTGAACCACTAGTTGCATTAGAATCGCCTGGAAAATTTGTTAAAACACAGATTGCTAGGCTCCTCCTCTTTTTCCACCCCCATCCCCAAGGCTTTAAGATTCAGTGAGTCTAGAGGGCAGCTTAAGAATTCTGCCGTGGCCAGTGTGGCTCAGTTGGTTCAGTGTTGTCCCATGCACCGAGAGGTCACCAGTTTGATTCTAGTCAGGGCACATTCCTGGGGTTGCAGGCTTGATCCCCAGTAGGCAGTGTGCAGGAGGCAGCTGACCCATGCTTCTCTCTCATTGATGTTTCTCTCTCTCTCTCTTCCCTCTCCCTTCCTCTTCTCTAAAATCAATAAAAACATATTTTAAAAAAGAATTTGCATTTCTAACAAATGTTTGCATGACGCTGAAGCATATGAGGTCCACCCTTTAAGAACCCAGTGCTTACGGGGGAAGGTCAATAGGGGGAAAAAGGAGACATATGTACTACTATTTGTAACAATAAAATAAAATTTTTAAAAAAGGAAAAAAATCTTGAAATAAAAATAGATGACCATGAAAAAAGAAAAAAGAACCAGTGCATATGTTACACTACCTAGGGAAGCTGTAAATTCAGATGAAGAATTTAAAAAGGCTTTTTTTTTCTATGTCAACAAATATTATTGACTTATGAAGAGGCTAACTCCAGGTTATATGTGTTACATTAATGAAACCGGTCTCTATCAGAGCACATGTCTTTACAGGACCTTCATCTTGAGGTAGGAAACAGGAGTCCCGGAGTCTAAGGCTGCTATGATGTCTAGACTGTGAATCTAAACACAAATGCCAGTGGAGATTTAACTATGCTGCTATTTTTAAAACGAGTTGCTATTATTTTTGTTACTTCTTTGATGACAAAGTTCTATAGGTTTTGAGCGTTCTACTTTAACCCTATTTTTTTCCATAAGTCCTATAGCTTTTAGCATGTAATTTTTCAGAACATAAGGCTTTTCAGGACCACAAATAGGGCATTAAATAGATAATTAATAAAATAATTATGTTAATAAAGTGATGATTGGTAAGACTAAAATTAGCACTATAATGTAGCTTCTAGAGATATATAAAGATATCCTTATCAAATCTATGATAACAACCCCAGAGTAGAAGATGAAGAACCCACGAATGGAGGTGGAGTTGGTGAAATAGAAGTTGTGTGGGCCTAATAAATATACCTTGTAAAACTGTGTGAAACGCCTTCCCTGACTTTGTCAAACCATCACCTGCAGCAGCAGAGCTAGACCAGCCCGCAGTGCTAAAGCTTTGGAGATTACAAAGTCTTAATGTGGGCAGAAAACCTTCAGGTAATTTGCTGATAAAACAAACTCCTCCGTGTCTCCTTAAATTAAACAATCCTGCTTTCCTTGAGCATATTTTGAACATAGTTTCTCTTTCCACATGCTTCCCTTTGGGGCTCTCCACTTAACTCCAGGTTTGCCAAGCAGTTTGCATTCTGTTCACTAGGGACATCTGTTCGTTCCCCTGGAAAGAGCTCAGTTGAAGGTGCTCCTGGGAGGCTATGGAGGAGCGAAAGGATGGTGGTGCTGGTAAGAAGTGAGGAAAGAGCTTGCAGGAGAGGGTCCCTGGAGTTTGCCCCGAGTCCTGACAGAAGCCTTGTTTTCCATCTATGAATGAAACAAAACTGCAACCCCCTAAGGCTGAAGGTAGAGGTGATAGAAGCGATGGCTATGTGGTAAATACCAGTTTTCTGCGTTCTCTAACCCATGTATCAGGGAGTCAGGTTATAGGAAGTCCATCTTTGGGGTGTCACTAGCACCTCAGTAGTTTGCTGAATGGATAATTTATCTGAATGGAGAATTTATCTAAACTTAGCTGAATGGAGAATTTATCCTTGGACCAAGATGTAAGAGAATGTTAATATTTAACCCTGTGTAAGCTTCCAGTAGCTGATTTGGCTAAATCAAGACAATGTGGGAATTGGGTGAAAACTTGAAAATGCGCTTCTCAAATGAGTTAGGGTGGGGAAATTATAGGCACAAATCTGGTGAACTGGTGTCTGCAAAGTTGCCAGAAAAGAACGTACTAGTTAAATAATGAAATTGGGATCTTAATGATGAAGGAAAGTTTTGTTTGTGTTTTGTTTTGTTGTACACAATGGTGTTTATATAAACTCTGCAGTTCTGTGCTGGTGGAGTGGTTTGTGAAGAGCAGCTAGTGTTTGGACAGGTTCAAGCCTCGGACTACTGAGAGGGCACAGTCCTCTCATGGCCACGTGCAAGTCCCAGCTTGGAGGGCAAAGCCCTCCCAGCACAATTATAGCCAACAGCTATAATTGTAAACTTGAACCTATGGTCCGAACCTGTGGTCCCACGTGCCTGAGTAATGCGGGCTCGATAGAGGTCAGGTGCATGTAATTGAGTAGGATCGAAACCCATGAGAATGTTGTAAACATCCTGACCACGCCCTTACTTTGCCTCCTGGAATCTGGCTATAAAATGAAGACACGGCTTGTAGTCCGTGGCGCTGTCTCTCTCCATCAGAGAGGACAGTGTCCCACCGAGACCCAGCTTTCATTCTCTTGTCTGTCTTTTCTCAATCCTTCACCGCCCCAACTCGGGCTCACTGAACCTGGCTGAGCTGGCGCGGCACATAAGGCGCCCAATGTGGAGCTGAGTATGTCATGGCCGTGCCAGCCCACCACAGTGGTTATTGTAGGTTTGGAGAAAAGGAGTACTAGTATAAGGACTTCTGACTTAACTAAAATGTTCACTTTAAGTAAGTATTCCAGTTCCTGTGGTGATGACAGCCAAGGGTTCATTAGATGGGAGTAAACTGTATGACAATGATCAGATTAACAGTTTACCTTGAGAGACCTAAGGTTATGCAATAGTTATAAATGCAGTAAGTTCTCCAACTGCTATAGTCTTAATCAAACCTCCCTGAGTGTAGGCATTTTTTCAAGCAATTACATTGCAAGGTAATTTACTTGCATATTTAACCTGTATGCTATGTAACCAGAACCTGTGTTTCAAAATGTATTTTGACATGCATTGGAGTCTCTATTAGAAACATTCCTTACCATGATATAGAGCAGTGGTTCTCAACATTGGCTGCACATTAGAATCACCTGGGAATCTTTTTAAAATCCTGATTTCTGGGCCCCATCCTCCGGAAATTCTGTTTCTTTGTTACTAATATTGTGGCCTCACCCCATAACAAAGAAACAAAATTTCCGGAGCTGCTACCTGCACGCCCCCTACTAGGGATTGAGCCTGCAACCCAGGCATGTGCCTTTGACCGAATTGAACCCGGGACCCTTTAGTCCACAGGCCGATGCTCTATCCACTGAGCAAAACCAGCTAGGGCTGTGTTTGAGTCTTGTGTAAAATTATTGGCAAATAGAGAATTCTGTTTGACAGTTCTGGTTAATGGTTCTTTACCAATTCTTCCTGAAACTCCTGCCTGACAGTGAATGTTTTCCCCTAGAATGCTTGAAGAAAAAACCCCACAAACTTAAGTTGTCCACCAATTATTTTATAATCAACAAATGTTCAATTTTAGATCCATAGATTGTGTCTTGGGAAAGACTCTGATGACCCAGGGAGGCAAACCCCTGGGCCATGCTCCTGAGTTCGCCTGAGCTGCGTTAATCTAAGACCACTTCATCCAGGCATTTTAAGAGACTAGGAAGGCTTATTGATTATTTTCTTTTAGATTATGCCACATATGGTAAAAGTCGCTGAGCAATAAATTCCAGAAAATCTCATTTGCCAAAGGAAAAGAAAGCAGCAACATTTATCTTGTTTTTCAGGCAAGGAACAGAAAAGTAGCAGGTAACTTGGTAGAACTGAGAAACCATTATTTACAGCATTGTTATGTTAATTGATTATTCTGGATCTGAACTATCCCACTTCTAAATAGTCAAGATAGTATGGGGGTAGGGCAAATGCCCTACTTGAGATTTGAACTCCTTGAATGTTGTTGTTACTTATTTTAAATTACATATATATATATTAAAATTTTTATATTTATATACTTTTAAAATGATTTAAACTTATTTAAAATTTGTACATATGTAAATTTTAATATATAAATTTTAAAAAAATTTATTGTGGTAAAATATATATAACATAAAATTTACCATTTCAACCATTTTTATGTATACAATTCAGTAGTATGAAGTATAACCGTAGTTGCGCAACTATTACCACCATCCACCTCCAGAACTTTTCATCTTTCCAAACTGAAACTCTCTGCCCATTAACCAATAGATCCCCATTCCCTCCTTCCCACAGCCCCTGGCAACCACCATTCTACTTTCTGTTTCTATGCATTGGACTACTCTAAATACCTCATGTAAGTGGAAATCATACAATATTTGTTTTGGGGTTTTCTTTTGGTGACTGGCTTCTTTCACTTAGCATGATGTCCTCGTGGTTCATCCATGTTGTAGCATGTATCAGAATTTTCTTCCTTTTAGAGGCTGAATAATATGCTAGGGTATGTAGAGAACACATTTTGTTTATACATTTACCCATCAGCAGACATTTAGGTTGCTTCTAGCTTTTGGCTACTGCGAATAATGCTGCTATGAACATTGTACAAATATCTGTTCAAGTGCTTTGAATGTTGTTTTATTTAGGGATTGTTAAGCATTGGTGCATGATTCAGTAACATAAAAACAGGATAATTTAGAAGTAATTCTCAGGCTTCTTACCTATCACCAGCATATAATATTACTTCTAATAAATCTCCACTGGCTAAATAAATAAATAAATCTCCATGAGCTATTCTACCTTTTCCTCAGACTATAATCCCAGACTATATAATTTTACCTGGGGAATATAGACACATATTTCCATAATTGGAGCCATCGGGCATCCTTCTAGAAAACCAGTTGGAGTATCATTTTATTTTCAGGTGAGCATGGACCAAGAGGAGAATGGTGACCAGCTTTCCTTTATGAATACTGACAGGAAAATGTTTGATTATATCTGGCCATTTCTGTGCCAACCATCCCTCATTTCTTCTTTGGTCATCATTTGGTTTAAAACCTGCTACAAAACCAAAATCTTTTGATTGGAGGGGAAAAGCCATTAAGTTTGCCAATAGACAAGGAAGATATTTTTTTCTATAGTTGTGACTAAAATTCTAACCCCAGGTAAAAGTTCTCTCATTTCTGCAAAATGATTTCATCTCACATTTGGAAAAGAATAAATATTACATAATGTGGTACATTTAGAAGATACATGAGCAAAGTATAACAAACTGGAACACATTTATGAGGACTATCAAAGCACAAGCTGAGCACACTTTAAAAAACCTTGGTACTAAGAAAAGAAACCATTAAGGCTAATATGTAGAATATAGATTTTCAATAAGGTAGGACCAATTATCTCTCAATTTTAATAACACATTCTGTGTAAAATAATAATTGCTTTTAACAATAATCCAAGAAAATTCCCTGTCATCCAAAGGTCTTAGTGAAATTTATAATTTTAATGATTCCTTTACGCATTAAAAAGTTGATTTCTGAGTATTATGATGACATTGCACAATTAGCCTTCTAAATGTCATATAAATCAGGCAGGAATAAAAATAATATTAACTTACATTTGAACTGTACTTTATATATTTTTTATAAATATCGTTATTGAGATATAATTCACACACCGTACAATTCGCTCGAAGTGTGAAATTCAATCACTTTTTGCATATTCACAGATATACGCAATGATCATCACAGTCAATTTTAGAACATTTTCCTCACCTCAGTAAGAAACTGTACCCTTTAGCTGTCACCTCCCCCAACCTATTCCTCAAACCCCTCAGCCCTAATCTGCTTTCTGTCTCAGTAGAGGTCCTTATTCTGTACTTTCATATGAATGGAAGTGTATAATATGTGGTCTTTTGTCCCTAGATTCTTTTAATCAGTTTGTTTTCAGGGTTCATCCATGTTGTAGCATGGATCAGTGTGATTGCTTTTTATGACCAAATAAAATTCCATTGTATGGATGTATCACATTTTGTGTATCTATTTGTTTGTTGGACATTTGGGTTGTTTCCAGCTTTTGGATATTATAAATAACTAGAGGCCCATTGCATGAAAATTCATGCACTGGAGGGGGGTCCCTCAGCCCGGCCTATCCCCTCTCACAGTCCGGGAGCCCTCGGGGGTGGGAGGCAACCCGGCCATCAGGGGAAGGCAACGCCCCCATCACACCTCTGCTGCTGCCTCTGCTGGCAGCGCAAGCCTCAGCCAGCCCTGGTTACCTGCGCCTCGGGCCATCCCTGGGCAGCTGGGGGGCTGAGGAGACTGGGGGTCTCTAGAGGCAGGCACACAGAGTGCCTGACACCCCGGCAGGGCTGAGGGGACTGGGCAACTCCATCCTGCAGCTGTGGGTTCCGCCATCTTTGAGGGCATGGCAGTCAATTAGCATATTCCCTCCTTATTGCCTGTGAGTGCCGTCATATTTGAGGGTGGGGCAGTCAATTAGCATATCCCCTCTTTATTAGATAGGATGCTGCTATCAGCATCTGTGCACAAGTTTTTGTATGGAGTATGTTTCAATTTCTCTTGGATATACAACTAGGAATAGAATTGCTTGGTCGTATGGAAACTCCATTTTTAATCATTTGAAGAACAGCCAGACTATTTTCCAAATGGCTGCACCATTTTCCATCCCCACCAGTAGTATATGAGGGTTCTGATTTCTCCACTTCTCACCAAACTAGTTATTAGCTGACTTTTAGATTCTAGTCATTCTGGTGGGTGTAAAGTGGTATCTCATTGTGGTTTTATTTACATTTCCTTCATGAGTAGTGACGTCAAGCATCTTTTCAGGTGCTTATTGACTATTGGTATATCTTTCTTGGAGACATACGTATTCCAATCCTTTGTTCATTCTTAAATTTGTCTTTTTATGATTGAGTTGTAAGAGGTTTTTTTGTTTGTTTTTGTTTTTGTTTTTTTATCTATTCTACATACAAGTGCCTTATCAGATACATGACAAATATTTTTCCCACTCTGCAAATACTTCACTTTCTTGATGGTTTCCTTTGAAACACAAAAGATTTTTATTTTAATAAATCCAATTTATATTTTCTTTTCTTGCTCATGATATTTTCTTTGTTTGCTCGGGAGAGCCAGGAGAGCATGTCCCGTGCAACAAGAGTACCAAGAGAGCAAAAGAGCAAACTCCTCTATTTAGGAGTTTAAGTATCTCAAGTCTCACCACATTTGTAGTGGCCACGCTTATTCTGGCCATTGACCTGTTCCCAGGTGTGACTGACAGACACGTACTTTTCCTACGTCACCCAGACTTTACTGGGTAAGTGTCTACTATTTGGCTGTCCCTTTGCTCCTTTACAGTTATTTATAACTAGGTTATTACAACAGTATCAATACTTTTGAATCTAACAATTTGATGCAAGAAAGTTTCTATAGGGTAATGCCTGGAAGTAGAAGAAGCTCATGGGACAGGGAATGGGAATGACGAAGAGTTAGAAGAGATAGAGCCCAGACTACTATGCCTCATTTGCCTTTGTATTCATATTAGCTGGCACATAGTAAATCATAAGTAAATTGCTTACTTGTATGCTTAGGATGTTATAGCCAGAGCAAATAAAATGAGTATCATTAAGGAAAATTATTTCCCAAATATTAGAGGTTTAAATTGGTCATTGTGACTCATTTCTTATCCTAATAATGATAAATTACTACTACCTTTGTCATTTATGGAACATGCCAGGCAGTATACTGATATGTGTATAACATGTGTATTTATGTGTATTAGGTATGCATTGAGGTGTGCGTGTGTGCGTGTGTGTGTATGTGTCCTACATATATCTTATATATATATCATATAAATGGGTGTATTTATATAAATTTAATTCTAACAACAATCCTGCTGAAAGGGTGAGGGCTACGCCCTCCATCTTGCCCCAAATCCTCCATTTTTGGGCAGAGCCATGTGCTCGGCAAGGCTTCTTCCCGGAAGCCCAAGCCTCTACTAGCCACACCCAGGACTTCTTTAAACTAACCAATGATGAGACACCGACTTGCGCCTGGACAATCGGCAGGGCCCACAGTCCCCTCTCCTCTCCTTACTCCACCCCCCTATAAAACTCCTCTTTCTACTGGGCTAGCCCTCTCTCTGCCACTTGGCTTGCCGTTGCATCGGTGAGTGTGGTCGGGGAGCTGAACTAGTTCGAATAAAGACTCTTTGCTTTTGCATCGGACTCGGCTGGCTCCCTGGTGGGCTTTTGGGGATCTTGAGATCTGGGCATAACACCTGCAAGATAAGTATTATTAGCTCCATTATGCAGATGAAATAACTGAGCCCACGAGCAGTTTAGTAATGGTTCTACATAACCTAGCAATATTCCTGGTTGAACTCAAGTTTGTCTGACTCTCATAAGCCCTAAATCATTCTACCTTCTACTTTCCTACCAACAAGTATGAACTTAGATATCCTTTGCCTTTGCTAGCCTTACTTTATAATCATTAGAATTATTTATGTATGCTTTTCTGGGACAGTCCCCATAGAGGCAATCCTTTCCACTAACAAAAAATGATGAAAACTACCAGATTTTGCCCCCTCCTGTAGGTCCCTCCACTGTTGGGCATTTATTTAATCAGGACTGTTTGGTAGAACAAATGGGACCTTAGAAAGAGCAGAGGTTCCCTGAAGAACAGTTGTCTAGGGAGCAAATTCTCTCCATTTCTTAACCTCTTTGCATCCATCCTACCCACAGTACTTGGTAGCAAGTATTTGGGGCTGGACAGGATCATTGCCATAAGAAACTGATAAAATTCTCCATGAAGATAGAGCTGAAACAGGCGTGGAAGAAACCTCTCTTCTGCATTGCTCTGGGATGCTCAGCATGGCAGATCTTAGAAATATTGGGAGTAAGGCACCCTTCACAAGGTGACTGAATTCTCTCTAAGGGTGTCATGAGCAGGACGATGCTAAGGCTTCTTCAACTGGCTCTGCAGACCAGAGAGCAAGAGCAGAGATGAGCTCTGGTCCTACTGAGAGTATTTGTAAATTCCTGTGGTTTATTATATACTGAGATGGTAGTACAATTGATAGTGACCACAGATTCTAAGCCAAAAATCAGAGCATATTGTCTGGTGGACTTTTTTTCTGATTTGAAGATTGACTTAAAAGGAAAGGTTATTATAAAAACTGACAATGAAGGAATCACTTCTCATTGAAAAGAACATTACGTAAAGTAGGGATTACTGATTCTGAAAGGGTTATCTTTAGATTTCCTGCTTCAGAATCCACCTCAGGTTATATGTAGATTCTTAGGCTCTTCTGAATCAGAATATGCCAAAATGTCTGGGAATCTGCATTTTAACACAATTGAAGACAGTTTTTTGCATATGGAAGTTTGAGAAGCACTGACTTAGGATTGTTTATTTTCAGATTTGTCGCCAGAGTTTAATGCAATTTTCAAGCTGTGTATTTGTATGTGCCCATTCTGTGTAATAAGAAGAGGTCCCCACTTGCTGAGTACCCAAGGAAAGGTGGTTTTAAAACTGTTCTATCCTATATAATCCTATACAATAAAAGCATAATATGCTGTGTCTGGTTGTCCGTTCAACCAATCAAAGCGTGATATGCTAATGATGTGCTAAAGCCACTCAATCACTCGCTATGACGTGCACTGACCACCAGGGGGCAGATGCTCCAACCAGTAAGTTAGCTTGCTGCTTGCTGCTGGGGTCTGGCTGATTGGGACTGAGCAAGATGGGCCAGACATGCCCTGGAGTCCTCCCATGGTCCCTCACCAGCTGGCCAATTTCCTGCGTTCCTCCTTAACCCCAATCGTGCATGGGTGTGGTCCCTCAGCCTGACCTGCACCCTCTCGCAATCCAGGACCCTTGGGGGATGTCGGAGAGCCAGTTTTGGCCTGATCCCGCAGGCCAGGCCGAGGGACCCCACTGGTGCACAAATTTGGGTACCAGGCTTCTAGTATATTATAAGACCAAAATTATAAATTAAATTATGTCCTTATTAAACTTTTCTGCTTTATCTTTTAAATTAGGAGTTGTTTGTTTGGTTGCCTTTTAAACGTAAGTGGCTGACATATTCTCTACCTCAGAATTCAACAGTAATTTCTATAAGCAATGTTAGATTTGACACTTCTTTGGAGGACAAGGTGGTTGGTGCAAAATCTAATCTAATGGACAGGCACATTAAGTCTCAACAGATCCAGTTCAATATTCTTTCAGGAGAGCTGGCGTGGAGCCTAACAGAAATGCTTAGCAATCTTTGAGAGGAGAAAGGTTTGTACTGGAAGTGTTGTAATGTCCTATGATTATTCCAGGATGTCTTATTTATTATTACTCACTCATCTGCCATCATGATTGTAATATTTTAAACAAATTTTGCATATTAGGTAATGGAAGAGAGTATGCATGTGGGGGGACTTAAATTTAATTTTCATTATTGAATAGAGAAGTTAGTGCTTTAACCCTATGCCCTGTTTACTAAAATTGAATGGCAAGAGGCCATCCAAATTTATGGAAAAGGTCTCATGACTTGGCAAGAACTTTGAGTTTGACCTGATGGAAGAAGTGAAGCCCTGAGTTTTAAGAGAAATTGAATGAGAACTGTTGGAGAATTCACTAGGGAAGTGATATGCATAGAAGCAAGGTGTGTGTTTGTGTGTGTGTGTGTGTGTGTGTGTGTGTGTGTGTGTGGCAGAGGGGATGTGTTTGCTGGAACTGCCATAACAAAGTGCCATAAACTGAGTAGCTCACACAACAGAAATTTGTCTCACAGTTGTTTTTTATTTTATTGTTAATCCTCACCTGAGGATATTTTTTTCATTGAGTGAAAGAGGGAGGGAGGGAGGAAGAGAGAAGAGAGAGAGAGAGAGAGAGAGAGAGAGAGAGAGAGAGAGAGAGATGCACAGAGAGAGACAGATAGAGGTGAGAAAGACCTATGAATGTGGCCTGGGATAAAACCTGCAACCCAGGTACGTGCCCTTGACCAGAAATCAAACCTGCAACCTTCTTGTGCATTGGATGATGCTCCAACCAACTGAGCCATACCAGCCACGGCTATTGCACAGTTTTCAAGGCTAAAAGTCTAAGATGAAGGTATTGGCAGGGCCATGTTCTCTCTGAAGGTATTAGGGAAGATCTGTTCCAGTCCCGCATCCTAGCTTCTGTTAGTTCCTTGGATAGCAGCAGCATAACTCTGATCTTCACATGGTATTCGCCCTGTGCGCCTATTTCTGTGTCTAAGTTTGCCCTTTTTATGAGGGTACCAAGTCATATTGTATTAGGGGCCTTCCCTACTTCAGTATGGCCTCATCTTAACTAATTACATCTGAAATGACCCTTTTTCTAAATAAGGTCACATTCTGAGGTCCTGGGGATTAGGACTTCAAAATATGAATTTTGGAGGAGCACAATTAAACCCGTGAGAATCTGTGAACTACATAGCCTAGGAAGAAAGGATGTGAATAGTGTATTAATGGTGAAAATGTTCTTTACATTTCTCCAGTGTTATCCCAGGGCTCGTATTCCTATCTTTTTGAGAAAAGAAATAAATATTCAACATTGGAGTAGAAAGGTCTAATTTCATATCTTGTGGTAATAAGAGGGAAAAGCTGAAGTCTTCAGAGTTAAAGCAAAATGCTGAGAGTCAAATAACATAGCAGCAAAGCAAAAGCTTGAACCCAAGTTTCCTTATTTCCTAGACTCTGTATCTTGTGTCTACCTTACTGTGAACAGCTTTACCCTGGAAACCAAGCATTGGCTATCATGCTCTGCCTGTTACATTCAAGGCCCTACCCATCCTGGAAGTGAAATTGGGCATCTCTTAAGTTGCCCCTTTCCAGTCTCCTTCGCATTGACCTTACAACTCTCCAAGGGCACAGACCAAAGTTTCATGCTGCAGCTTGGACAGTGCCCTGTGCTTTATGCACTGCTTCTTTGCTTCTCCCTCTCTCCTTCAGTGTCCTGTCCCATGGTCTTCCAGCCCAGCGAGGCTCCAAGATGATGATCAAAAACATGTTACCTAATTTGTTTCTAACTAGATGATAGGACTGGTAATAAGCCAGTCCTCCACTCCCTCTACTTTTCCTAGGCGTATTGGGGTTTTCTGAGTGTCTATCTTTGGAGAATTAAATAAGATGTATCATTTCTGTGGTTCATTTTGGCCAGTTAAAGGGCACAGCGTCATTATAGGTAAAATGTGTTCATCATCGTATTCTTCAAATTGCCAAGTGTCAGTCACCATATTTTTGTCTATTCTTAAGGCTTTGGCAACTTGGGTGGTCTATGACAAATTTAACACATCGAGGAGTAAAGAGCTTCTATGGCAATTGACATGCTGTTCAGCTTCAGTGCTTGTCTTGAGCTGTCTGGACAAACTACAGTGTATATAATCACACTGAGTTCTTTTCATCCCCAATTTCATCTTTTTTAACTTATTCAAAGATGAGCTTGAAACAATGTTTTCATGCTCCTTTTAGTTTACTCCCTCTGTGCGCAGGATTTCAAAAAGCTAAATATTGATTACGCAACTGGCCTGGATGGTTTCAGAAAACATCCATCCCGCCAAACAAGCTTTTACCTTCAGTTGCTTTTGAAGCTGCATCAGTTTCACTCTATCAAATTTATAATTGGAAAATGGCATGAGGCTAATTACAGAAATGCTTTTCAATTTCAGTAGTCAATTAACAGCCCACTGTATGAAGACCACAATAATTACATTGTTCTACAAGCATTGCACTACAAGTCTGATTTCAATACATTTAGATTTTAAAAAGAATCTTATTAGCATTATTGTTCAAATTAATTTTATATTCAAGGGATGCCTGAATTTACTTTGGACGTTTGATTATAAATTAATGCTTATCAAATTAACATTGATTTTCTTTATAATCCAGGACCATCATACAGGACTTGTTCTCCTCCTCCTCCTCCTCCTTGCATGAATTCCTGCTGTGGTTGTCATTAGGTTCAGGTAAAAGACATCACAAGGAACACCAGCTCCTATGGATCCTATTAAAAATATTCTTTCCTGATACCTGTGGGAGCTCTGTACAGGCTCCAAGGTCTATCTTAGTCTCTTAGGTGAGGAAGTTGTTTTCTCTGTTCTGACCAAAAAGAAAGGAAGGGCTAGCATAGGCTCTTGAAGTTGGTCCTGGAAGTCGTTTGATTTAAGTCAAGCTTATAACTTACTTTCATATTATAATTTTATGCTGCTAAACACACAGATCCTAAGTGTACAGTTAGATGAATGTGACAAATGTATAACCAATATTTGAATTAAGATAGCCATTTCTGTCAAAGTCATATGACATTTTACAACAGTATCTTGATAAGTGGTCTCTCTCCATGCAGACCTACCATGGCCCAAATTGTCTGAGAGTTTGCAGATATCTTCACTTTGCCTCCTTCTCTTTGGTCTTTGGAAGAATGGGAAAGGCAGAGGCTAGTATTGATTGATATACTCACCGGTAGCCCTTGGACCCCTCATGTATTTGCTGTAATGCTGGCTTTGGTATCTATGAAACCAGGTCTTAACTCTTGGCTCTGCTTCCACTTAGAGTTATTTAAAATATCTGAGCTTTAGTTTCCTTATCTGTAAGCTGAGGATGCTAAAACCTATCTCATAAGATGGTTGTAAAGATTAACTAAAATAAATAAAAGCACCCAACATTCAGAACATGCTCAGCTGATGTTCCATTCATCCTCTGGTTACAATCTTGGGTGCTGGGTCTTTTCTCTCCCTCTCCTCCTTTGCAAACAGCAATCAAAAGGGTATATTTTAGACTTTTTGGACATTGCATTTGATGGATGTACTACTTTTCTAATCAGAAAAATTAATCCTGGCGAATGCATTAGTAAACTTGAATAATTTAGAGCATTTCCCCTCCCAGGTATCATATTTGCACTTTAATTTAAGCCTTTAGGAGATGTTGTTTTAACACAAATGAAGGGCTTTGAGCTGAAAAAGTTGAGAGAATTGGGAATGGTATAATGTTTGGGCCAGGGAACTCTATTTCTCTCCAAATTTCAGATAGACATGCATTTGCCTGTGTCCACAGCTGCCTCTGTTAAACGGAGGTGATTTTTCTCAGGAAAAGATTATATGCACAGGTTGCAGGCAAATTTTGCACAAGCTGCTTTAAACAGATTCATGCAGGCATTGAAATCGACACCTGAAATCTAAGTGCTGTCACAAGGGGTCCACCTCAGCACAGTTGGGATGACTGTTATTGCTTAGCAGATGAGAAGCAGAGATGTGACCATCCATACTGGGGGAGATGCAGGCAGCAAGCAGTGGCTGCTCCCTGTGCTCCTCGCAGGAAAACCACCCTGTGGCTTCTGCTGGAAGCACGAAGAGTATATCAGGGAAAGAAGCTGATTAGCTTCCCATTTAAACTTATATTTACATTCTGGTTCCCCAATGAGTGTCTTTAAAACATCCCAGATGAGCAGTGTGGGGCTGCCCCTCTGTTTCGCTACTCTTTCTTTCTTCTTTCTTTCTTTCTTTCTTTCTTTCTTTCTTTCTTTCTTTCTTTCTTTCTTTCTTTCTTTCTTTCAAAATATATTTTATTGATTTTTTTACAGAGAGGAAGGGAGAGGGATAGAGAGTTAGAAACATCCATCAGCTGCCTCCTGCACACCTCCTACTGGTGATGTGCCCGCAACCAAGGTACATGCCCTTGACCGGAATCGAACTTGGGACCTTTCAGTCCACAGGCAGAGGCTCACTGAGCCAAACCAGCTAGGGCTCGCTACCCTTTCAATCCCTGATCTGATGAGGCAGTGGCTATGCCTTTAAAAAAATATTTCTCAATTACAGGTTACATTCAATATTATTTTGTTTTAGTTTCCGGTGTACAGCATAGTGGTTAGACAACCATATACTTTACAAAGTGATCCACCAAAATTTCAAGCACCCAGCAGGCACCATACATAGTTATTACAGTATTATTGACTGTATTCCCTGTGCTGTACTTTACATCCCCATGACTATTTTGTAACTACCCATTTGTACTTTTTAATTCCTTTGTCTTTTTCACCCAGTCCCTCAACCCCTCTCCTCTCTGTCAATCATTAGTCGGTTCTCCATACCTATGTTCTTCCTGTTCATGTATTATAGAAATAGGGTGCTAGCCTAAGAACCTCCCCCTGTATCAGCGACTATTTGGAGTGGGGTTCTGCCTTCCTATTGAAACGTGAAAACTGAACTGGAACACATGGTGTTCCTCCGGGCAGGATGATTCCCAGGTCCTTGTTCACTGGAGTTGAAGAATGAAACCACAGACAAAAGGTGGTATAGGAAAAGATGGACATTTATTGAGAAACAAGCACAGACTCCCACATGGGGAGGGGGAGAGAGTCCGCCTAAGTCCCTTTTTTCTACAGTTTATAAAGGCTGCAGTTCTTTGTGCCCTGACATCCCCTCTGATTGGTCACTCTCCCCTCTGATTCGGTCACTATAGCAACTTCAGAGCTCAAACCTCACCTGAGGTACTTGAGGTTCTCCTCTTTTTCTCCCTTACTGTTTTCCTATTCCCTTTGGGCTTTTCTCTTTCCTCTCTGAATGAGGGGCTTCCTTCCCTTTATTCTGTAAATGTATACCTTCTGCAGCTCCCAGCTCCCTTATTCTATGGACATGTACCTTCTGCAGCTCCCCGCTCCCTTATTCTATGGACATGTACCTTCTGCAGCTCCCAGCTCCCTTATTCTATGGACATGTACCTTCTGCAGCTCCCCGCTCCCTTATTCTATGGACATGTACCTCTGCAGCTCCCAGCTCCCTTATTCTATGGACATGTACCTTCTGCAGCTCCCAGCTCCCTTATTCTATGGACATGTACCTTCTGCAGCTCCCAGCTCCCTTATTCTATGGACATGTACCTTCTGCAGCTCCCAGCTCCCTTATTCTATGGACATGTACCTTCTGCAGCTCCCGGCTCCCTTATTCTATGGAAATGTACCTTCTGCAGCTCACAGCTCCCTTATTCTATGGACATGTACCTTCTGCAGCTCCCAGCTCCCTTATTCTATGGACATGTACCTTCTGCAGCTCCCAGCTCCCTTATTCTATGGACATGTACCTTCTGCAGCTCCCAGCTCCCTTATTCTATGGACATGTACCTTCTGCAGCTCCCCGCTCCCTTATTCTATGGAAATGTGTACCTTCTGCAGCTCCCAGCTCCCTTATTCTATGGCCATGTACCTTCTGCAGCTCCCCGCTCCCTTATTCTATGGACATGTACCTTCTGCAGCTCCCCGCTCCCTTATTCTATGGACATGTACCTTCTGCAGCTCCCAGCTCCCTTATTCTATGGACATGTACCTTCTGCAGCTCCCCGCTCCCTTATTCTATGGACATGTACCTTCTGCAGCTCCCAGCTCCCTTATTCTATGGACATGTACCTTCTGCAGCTCCCCGCTCCCTTATTCTATGGACATGTACCTTCTGCAGCTCCCAGCTCCCTTATTCTATGGACATGTACCTTCTGCAGCTCACATCTCCCTTATTCTCTGGACATGTACCTTCTGCAGCTCTGTAGCCCTGTGCTTTTTCCATGGACCCCTTAATTCCTAAAATTTCCTAAATCTGCCTATTTTACCCCTAAAAACTCCTTTCACTATCATGAAATTTCAAGCCCTCATTGCTACTAGTTAGTCCCTGAATTTGTACCATTTGCTTTTCCCAGGTAAACCAATGCCCGTTCACCTTTGCTTTCATCAACTCCTCTGGAAAACAGTAAAATTTGTCTTGATCACATACCACACTCTGTGGTTGAGGCAAAGTATATATTTGTTCCTTTTCTCTCCCTGTGTGACTGTAGATTCTGGGTAAGATTGGAAACTTGTTTATAGTCTGGATCCCAAAGCAGATGATACCCATCCTCATTATCATCACTCAGCTCAAGCTGATGGTGATGGTTAGACGGGGGAACTCTTACAGCTGTACACAAATTTTGTTGCAGTTGTGTTTTCCAAGCTACAACTGTTTCAATAAGTCATTTGAAGAAATACATTTTGGCATAACCCTCTCCTCCCCTTCATTTTTGGCATGATATTGGAACCCAACTTAACAAGAATTCTCACAATCAGAATATCTGTCAGGGAGCTATATATGTATGATTGTGGGCACAAGTGGAGTGTAGTATAAAAAGTAAGAAAACCCAGAAACTTAGTACTATGAAATCTTTGGGTCCAAATTGCTTTATGCCTGTCTATTCAGCAATAAGTTGTCAAAAGAATATATGATGGAACCTTCAGCATTTAGAAAATAGTTAATTAAACCAAAGAATTAGGGACTGAGGGGACAGTGCTCAGCAAAATATTCTGTTCCCTTGGCCATTAATCTAGTTTACAAAGAGCTTCCCAATGGAGACTTCTTAATATTTTTGTTACTCTGCTTGCCATTTAGCATCAGTCATCAATGTCAGTGGCATTAGTCAATTAAGCAACAAGATTGGGAGTAAAGAAACCCATCCAGCTTCAGTAAAGGAAAATATGTCAAAGCAGATTTTTCCTTCTTAATGTGACTGAAGGCTCCATTTTATTGGTGTTGAAAGAGAAAGGATGGTGATCAATGAATTTGATAAATATGAGAAAAACTAATGACCAATGAGTAATCAATTTTGCAGGTTTTAAAAAAATAATCTTGGAGCAATGACGTGAGTGCACTCTTCAATCTATATTACTAAAACATGAGCTTGGGGATTTGAGCAATATTCATTTTGAGACAAAATGTCAAGAAAAAAAAGCGACCATGAAATTCTTGAAGCTTCCATTTGAAATAGGCCATTCAGTGTTTCAGAGATAACCAGCTCTGTGAAGTGTTCCTTTTTAAAGTTCAATACCCTTGGCTAATTTTGTTAAGACATCTTCAGGTCTTTGCACTTGCTAAATGGCTGTGAAATAATTCTGATCATCTAAAAAGCTATTCAGCACAGGCAGGCCAGAGGCCCCATGTTGACTCAGTGCTAGTACCCCAATTATAGAAGATAAATGAGGAGTGTTTTTGTACCTATCTGTCCTTGCTTTCCACAGAGTGAACTTTAAATCAAAATTTTATCTTTATGTCACTTGAGAGAGTAATGAGAAGGGCTTTCGGGTGGAAGGAGAGCTATGATTAAAGCTTGTGAAGGGTTGAAAACAGATATGTGGCAAATGTGTTGTTGGTGTTTTTGCTTTTCTTCAAATAGTGTCATGGATTTGGAATAGACCACATCAGTTGGGACAGAGAAAGGCAGTATGATTTGCTTAGGGGAAAGGACGGGTATGTTTGATAATGAATAGTTTTCCTCCATTCGTAAGTTAATTTGTGGGCAATTCTTTGCCACTACAAAGCATCAGGGGAAAAAATATAAGTGGAACCCAATACATTTAAACAATCTATCTATATAAAAGCCTAAGCGACCATCACAACAGAATGGACGACTGAACAGGCTGTGTGGGGTGACCAGGCCAGCAGGGGGGTTAATGAGGGATGACCAAATGACTGAGCAGCAGGCTGCATGAGGCAACTAGGCTAGCAGAGGGGGCAGTTGAGGGCAACCAGGCCAGCAGGCAGAGGCAGTTAGGGGTTGTCAGGCCAGCAGGGGGGCAGTTAGGGGCACCCAGGCCGGCGGGGGGTGGGGGGGGGCAGTGAGGGGTGATCAGACAGGCAGGTGAGCAGTTACGAGTCAGCGGTCCAGGATTGTGAGAGGGATGTCCAACTGCCGGTTTAGGCCCCATCCCCAGGATCGGGCCTAAACCGGCAGTCGGACATCCCCCGAGGGGTCCTGGATTTGGAGAGGGTGCAGGCTGGGCTGAGGGGACCCCCCACACACACACGAATTTCGTGCACCGGGCCTCTAGTACTAGATAAAATACATTGCTACATGCAAAAGAATCTACCAGAGCATGAACTAAAGAGCATCAAGCTGAGAAAGTAAAACCAGGCCTCTTTTTGGGGATCAGAGGCCAGGGCTCCTCTCTGGAGACTTCGGGCCTCTGGTGCTGTTGGTCCCATTCAGTGTGCAGGGGTGTTCCTAGAGACTCTTAAAGAGGTGCTCAAGGGTCAAAGAGGCAAAGGACAATTGAACTTCAAATACCAAACATTTGCATCTCAGGAAACCTAGACTGGACTCCTTTCTGATCTGTCTCTGGTAGAAATGGGAGAAGAGTTATGCTTTGGAGCAAAGACTCCTCATCAACTCCTGATGTTTTTAAGGAAAGTAAGCTTTGCTGGGACTTACTATGCTCATGACCTCCAGCATTTTTATTAAAACATATAAAGATTAGAATTCATGATTATCTGAGCTTGTTCCAATGACTATGTGTTTATAGGTATGAGTTTTTAAATTTGGAAGAACTACAGTGTTCTTTTACATTGATACTTTCCCCCTCCCCCATAGATTCATATATAGAGTATCTTATTTCAGGTAAAACTCTTTAGGGGTTCATGTGAAAATGAATGTGGTAGATGATTAGTGGATTCTTTACGAGCCAAGGTGAGCTGAGAGGCAGGCTGTGTGTACCATTCATCGTGCGTATGGTCCAAAAGTGCCACGCAGGGGAAGTGTGTGGGCTGAAAGCCATCCAACCCTCCACTCGCCACACCATGTGCCAGGGAGGAGGGGCATCTGTTGGGTACAATGCAATAAATGCACAGGACATGCAGGTGGAGGCCTGGCTGAGAAGCCCCAGTTGTCAAAGAAAAAGAAGGTGCCCTCACTGAGGATGAAATGGGAGGGAGATCAAAAGCATCTCAATCCTATGTGGGTTTATGCAATTCACTGGGTAACTGTTCATTCATGAAGACTTTGAGTGCCTCCTGAGGGCCAGGCATTAGATTGGGTGCTTGGAAAACCATATGGTCCTTCCTACCCTGCAGCCAACAGTCACATGAACCAAAGAAGTGATGCCGCATAATTAGTGTTGTGACCAAGTTTATGGAAGACAAGCCCAGAGCACTCAACAGCATAATTAGGGGTGGGTGGAGAAAAGGTAGGTCTCCTTCAAAACCCTGCTCTCTGTGTCTTCAAATCAAGAATTGTGTGAATGATTGATCAGGATTCTGCTTCCAACAATCCTGTTCCTCTTGGACTCCTTTATTCCTTTGTGACCGAAAGGGGCCACACGCTGACCTGACAAGCTCAGGGGAGGCCTGCATGGTCGTCTCGCAAACTCAGAGACCTAAAGTCACCACAAAGGATGGTCTGAAATTAAACTTTAACTAAAAGCAGTTATGGTGGGCAGTTACGTCCTAGGCCAGTATCTTCACTGACAAGGTCAACCTTTTCCTTATATGAGCCTTTCTGTCTTTTTGCATCTGTGATAACACACCCTTGAAATGTCTGGGTAACTTGTAACTTCCCTTTATTTTTCTGGAGCCCCTGGGACACAACCTCATGTACTGGGCGCCAGGACAGATACCACAAATTCCTTCATTATCATGTTAATTGATCCTGCGCCCACCTAAGTATGTGTCCATCATTTTACTTTTTATCCAATCCCAGGGGTTTCCCTGCTTTGCTTTATCCCTCCTCCGTAATCTGTCACCAATGAATTGCATGTAACCCACCTACGTCCCTCCTTTGATTGCAAATGTATAAATACAAATGTAACCCCGCCATTCTCGGGAGCATTATCTCAATTCGTTGAGGTTCTGCTTCCCAGCATATGTCAACAGTTTGGCTCAAATAAACTCACAAAAATTCTTTACAGGTTTCAATGGTTTTTATGTTAACACCTTCTTCTTTGGGTGTTTTCCCCTTTCTTCCTGGTCCAAAACCCCAAGTAATGAACCTCTACAGTCTGTGAAGCCCCATCAAAGGGTATCTGTTTAGGGCCCAACTCTTTAATGCCTGCCACCTAAGGAAGAGATGAGCCAATTTGACAAATAGTCTAACCCAGTGGTCGGCAAACTGCGGCCCCTTGAGTGTGGCTCTTCCACAAAATACCATGTGCGGGCGCGCACGTACAGTGCGATTGAAACTTCGTGGCCACACTCAAGGGGCCAAAGAGCCTCATGTGGCTCGCGAGCCGCAGTTTGCCAACCACTGGTCTAACCTAATGTATTAATGGGTGATTTTATTTTATCCATTCTGTTTTGGGGGCAACATGTGTTTTAATGGGGCTCTCAAGTCCCTAACCTAAGAGATTCACCAAGGGGTTTCAAACTGGCAGGGAAGGTGTGTGGTAGCAGTTGGTTCTCTGAGATCATCTTAAACCTCAGGACATAAGCAGATCCTTCGTCATTCAAAGTTTTGAAAAGTTTATCCCAAGCCAGAAAAAAAGTTACAATTTAAAACTACAGAGCTCATACACTCATTAGCATAGTTTTTTTGATTCCTCAAAAGAATTACTGAGAAGGTCTTTGATGTATCACATACTAAGCCTTTGATGTATCAAATGCTATATGCCTGCAGGGATTAGTTCTGATTAGAAAATTCTAGTCTCTGGTCTATTTCCGGCCTTTAACAACTTCTGCATCCTTTCACTTGCAGGCAAGTGGCAGCTGGCATCTTTGGAGAAAGTACCAGTGTTTGTGGCACACTGTACACCTACCCATCAAAGGTGTTTAGTTCCCATCTTGCCAAGGGGACTTGGGGGTGGCAGGCAGGAGTACTTGCTGTTCTTGGGGATGTTGTTTACAATATTACAACTGGGTGCTTTCCTGAATTCCTTAAGGATGCACATTCCTTTCTGAGCCCCAGGGACCTTAATGAGCTACTATTGTTTTTCTTTGTCTCCCTGGAAGGAAGGGCAGTCTGGTAGCCTGCAGATACCTAATGGTTCTTCTTTTGTATGTGTCTTTCCCTAGGGCTATTTTGAGCAAAACTAAGGCTAAAGGACTTTAGTCAGTCCTGGTTCTTCTATGACTTTAAAAACTCTAAGTTCTTCCTGGTGGTCATCCCCTTGTGTACCACTAGTATTCATTCTGGAGAAAAAAAAGAAAAGGCATCTTTATAGGGAACAGAAGGGCACTGTCAATGTCCCCAGTGTTTTGGAGAAGTATTAGCTGAGATGCTGCTGACTGTGGATCTTTATGCTCCCCTCCCCTCTTCTCCTTTCCCCTCTCCTCTCCTACTCTCCTCCTCCCTCCTCTCCCCTCCTTGTTGAAACCACTGTAGGTCGCGGCCATCCCTCAGAGCCTCCATCCATGGAGAAAGCAAAAGCCAGTTGTGGGCCACTTTCTATGAAGGCTGCTGTCCATTGGCCTCTGAAGAACAGGTCAGCTAAAGGAGAAGGCCTTTTGCTAGTTGGGTCAGTGACTCACATTTTACCCTCCCAGAGCTGCTTACCATTTTGAGAGTGAGCATTGAGCAGTGCTCAGGTTTATGGCTCACCAGATGCACCTGGAATGTTTCATTTGTTCTCTCCAAACAGCTGCCTGCACCACAGAGAGGGGGAGCAATTTTTTTTTTACCTACTGGTGAACATCAGGATAGGTTTGTGCTACTGACGTCCCAGGCAGCAGCTATGCTGTGTGGGATTAAAACGGTCCTCAGAAGTAACCAGAGCTCTGCTTGGTACCTTGGACTTGCCATCTGGATAGTGGAGAACACAACCCAAATCTCCTTCAGAGGACCCCAATCCATGGCCCTTGGAAGTCATGGGCAAGTCTCACTATCAGCAGTCCATCCATCTCTTACGTGTCCAGAAGGCTTATTTTCAGGATAGGCTCCAAAGCAGATTGAGAACAATTGCTTTTGCTGGCCCTCAGTTCACACTGACTAGAACACCTTCCCAGGCTGGGTTCCGAGATGGACACTTGCAAGGCTGTAGGGAGAGAGAAGGGGACATATCACCGTTAGGTTGGAGGGAGCCCACGATCAGATGCATGCAGATGCGTGATGCGATAATGGACCCTCCCTGGAATTTCTAACAGATCAGCGTGCCAGACACAGATACCGGCTCCTCCCTGGTATCCACAAGGACCCCCACACAGATACTGACTCCTTCCTGAATACCCTGCCGACCCCTTCAGCGGGAACTTCCTCAGCTGAATACCGTGATGACCCCCACGGAGGGAGCTTCCTCAGCTCATGCCCCCGCCCCTCATTAAACACCTGCATAAAAAGAAACCCCCCTTCCCTGCTGGAGTGAATGCACTGGCCCTATCTTTGGGGTTCGTGGATCACCCGGGGACGCAGATTAACACCTTTCCTTTTCTTTCTTTTCTGATGGACTCAGCTCTCTTTATTTCCTACGCCGCCCCCTGAGCCACCTAACAACCTGTTAAGCCCAGATTTCAGGATCCCCAATAGACCACCAGGGAGCCAGCTGAGTCCGATGCAAAAGCAGATAGAGTCTTTATTCGAGCTAGCTCATGCTCCCTGACCACACTCGCCGATGCAGCAGCAGGGAGCAGAGAGAACTAGCCCTGTGGGAAGAGGAGTTTTATAGGGGGGTTGGAGTAAGAGGAGGAGAGAGGACTGTGGGCCCTGCCATTGGCCAGGCGCAAGTCTGGGTCTTGTTACACAGGATGTGGTTGTGTCTATGGCGCGCATTTCCCTTGATTGTCATTGGTTAGCAGAGGCTTGGGCTTCCAGGAAGAAGCTCCTTGCGGAGCACATGGCTAATGGCTGCTGCCCCAAAATGGAGGATCCGTGGTAAGATGGAGGGCGTAGCCCTCGCCCTTTCAAACCGTCACAGGATTTCTTGATGTTATTTTGATGTTATTTCTTCTTGCCTCTAAAGCATCAAAGACAAAACTTGGGCTAAGCCAAGTTGGTACAGGAGAAAGAGGGGAGGGGAGATTGTGGTTCACGGACAGTTTCTGTCAGCTTCTCTCCACCCACCCTGGAACATAGGTCTAGCTCCAGATTCAGAACTTGATTTTCAAGGGGTCTCTTTCTTCACCTCCTGGGCACTGCAGGAGGTACTCAAAGGCAAGAGATGCTACCTAGAGGTTTTGCATCCAAAATAATGAAAGATCATTTCTCTTGGCCTCTCTTTAGCATCTCTCCCCATAAGTTAACCCTCACATTTTCCTCTTTTGTTGTGTGTATATTGTTTCTTCCTAGAAAAAATATTCTTCTAATATTTGGCTTCCCAACTCAGGAGATTACAACTGCATAGTAGGATGACTTTTATAGAGAGTTATAATATTTCCACCTTTCAACACCGAGCCTCACGTGGGCATTCTAGGGAGTGGTTATGCTGAGCCACTGGCAGACCAGGAGGGACCAGCTTCCAGATGCTGCAGGAGGGCTTGTTGAACCAGGTTCTTAATCACCTTGAAACGGAATTTTTGGACTGGAACCTGCCTGGATTCTTTGTCTGCTGGAATCGAAGAATGAATCCACAGACAGAAAAGTGGTATCGCAAAGGTGGAAATTTACTGAAGAACAAGTACAGACTCCCACGTAGGGAGGGGAAAGGGTTCCACTGAGTTCCTTTTCCCTATGGCTTATAAAGGCTGCAGATCCTGGTGCCTTGATATCCCCTCTGATTGGTCATTAGTATTTCCTTAGACTGGTTACTATAGTAACTCCTGGGCTCAAAGGTTGAACCTTACATGGGACATGTCAGGTTCCTCCCTTCCCCTCCCTCCTTCCTTATTGTTTTCCTGTTCCCTTTGGGCTTTCTTCTTCTTCTCCTAACTGGATGAAGGGCTTCCTTCTCTTTATTTTGTAAATATAGACCTTTTGCTGTCCCCAGCTCCCTCATTCTATGGAAATGTACCTGTTGCAGCTTTTCAGCTTCCCTATTCTATGGAAATATACCTTTCTGCTGCTCTGCAGCCCTGTGCTTCCTCCATGGTCCCCTTAATTTCCAAAATTTCCTAAACCTGTCCTATTTTACCCCTAAAATTCCTGTTCCAACTTTACCCCAAATGATCAGGTGTGTCTAAGGCTTAGACTCTAGTATTTTTTTTTTAATTGAATTTTCTTTTTAAAGTTGACATGTTGGTACTCTGGCCAGTATGGCTCAGTTGAAGCATTGACCCATGCACCTAAGGGTTGAGGGTTTGATCCCCAGTCAGGGCACATACCAAGATTTTGGGTTTGATCCCTAGTCCAGGCCTGGTTGTATGGAAGACAACCAATCAATGTTTCTCTCTCCCTTCCTCTCTCTAAAAAAATCAATAAACATCCTCGGGTGAGGATTGAAAAATAAATAAAGTTGACACGTTGGTGTCTGGTGTCTTCAAAGTCATCTCATTTGTGAGAAACCTCACAGTGAAGTTTTTACCTCACACCTGCCCCCATACCATTAAGAAATGACCAACTGTCACAAATGGGAACAAGCAATCCCAGGAATGGCCCTAACTGGCAAAAGCTACTGGGAAGAGCCAACCAGCGAGTCCCTGCCCTGAGTCCCCCGTCCTCAGGGCCTGACTGCTGCCCTTCCCCATTTGGGAATGGAATGGGTAATAGTCTCACATATTGTGGAACTGTGTTTACAGTGTGTGCTCCACGACTGCTTTATTTATAGGGTGCCAAGGCTTGTATCTGAATGCCCAGGGGTTGAATGGATATGGTCAGCGGGATATGGGTGTGAATTCATCCCCACCACTTGCTAGCATCCTAGAGCAAACTCCTTAAACTCTCTGAGCCTCATTCTCTTCCCTGGTCATAAGGGTTGTTGTGAAAATTAAATTTGAATATGTCTAAAAGGTTCAACAGGGTCCTAACTCGCAGCGACTGCCCACTGCATGAATTTGATGATTATGACATTAACACCTTTCAGCTGGGGGGACAGAGCCACACTTGCCTCCCCAGGAAAGTGTGGAGTGATGGGAATGTGCCCAGGCTGCAGGGGGAGGTGGCTAAGGTTTGGGGACTCGATCCAGACCGTAGGCATAGCTCTATTCTTTCCCCTAAGCCCCAAGATGTACCCATAATTAAAAGGCCCAGAGGCAAACCTCATTATCAAAGTAATGGCATAATGTGAAAAGCCTTTTTGAAATTGTTAGGAAGTAAAATAAAGTTTCCTTTAAAAAACACACACACATTCTTTTCCAACCACAGATGACCCAATTAACTCACAAATTCCCTAGACCTTGTTGATGGTCAGACAGCAGCCGGATAAACTGGGTTGTGCCTTGGGCTCTGCGCCTGCATTCCTCAGCGCCCAGGACTGCAAGGCACCTGGGACCCAGCTCCTTGGCCTCTCCAGAAGCTGTTGCCTGTGTGGAGGCTGCAAAGGGACTACTGTACCCAGAGCTGTAGGTGCCCCTGCATAAGTCGCCCCCGGGGGCTCTGAGGATGGAAACTGCTATGGAAGGTGCCTCCTTTAAAAACAGAATAGAGCTTCAGTGCTCACAGCCTCTATCTGTCTTGTTCACAGCTTACCCAAGGGTAACTCAGAGCAGGGCAACAGGACGAGGGACTCTAACTTACCTTAGGGCAAATCCCTATTATCAGCCAATGGTTCAACCCTGGGCTATTGACAGAAATACGGTGGCCCAGGCCCCACCTGGCCTGCTCAGTGCAGCACTCTGGTTGGGGCCTCAGGTTGTCTGAGGTGAGCGGCCCAGGCTGGGAACCACCGGGTAAGTGGTGAGATTGTCCCATTTTCAGCATGGCAGCGGGCCACATCCACATCCACATCCGCACCAGGCCAGTAGAGGAACACTCCATTGCTTTTCATTGCTGCCTTCTAAAGAACAAGTCGAGAAACATTGCAACAGCTCAGCACCTGGTCATGTTTCCTGGGTGATGAGTACTGCTCCCGTGAGAGCCAGGTCAGCAGAGAGTGAGTTTCTGGCTCTCTTACTTGGTGTAACACTGCAGTGAGCACATTCCTAGTGAAAGAGGGTTCCTAATGTCAGCTGCCCCTGGTGTAAACACCACAATCATCAGAGCTCAATTGCATTTAATGAGCCTTCATCAGCTGAGAGCTCACAGGTTTGCCTGCATCGCTTCACAGCCACCTGCCTAAATGAAAAGCTGCCAAGTTAGACCTGCCCATTGAGTTAAACCCACAATCTCATTCTTCTAGATAGCTGATGCGTCCCTTGTGATGGTGTTCTATGCAGGCTAACCCTAAACAGGAGCTCCTGTTTCTACAATGCCAATTTGCCTAGGAAGTTTGGTGTCTCAGACACAATCTGTCTTTAATCACCAGATAATTCAGGTAACAGATACAGTTCTATAGAAATCACTGTCTTCTGAAAGTGGCTCTTAAGCAGAAGTATTCTTATTAAGGACCAATAAAACACTTGGCTGAAGTATAAACGAGATTCCACTGGAGATTTGTAGTAACCAGTGACCTTTCCTAACCTATAGACCATGCAGAAATAATCTCTTAAATTTGAGCATTTGACCCAGCAGTCATTATCATCACTTTTTTTCAAATCTGTGGAATCATAGTATATAGGCCTTCAAATCATTCTGGCTCAGCCTCCTAGTTCTACCCCCAAGGGAGTACAATCTCCAAGAGTTTGTCAGTGTTTAAAACACAAGTGCAGCCTGGCTGGTGTTGCTCAGTGGTTGAGCATCAACCGATGAACCAGGAGGTCACGGTTCAATTCTGGGTCAGGGCACATGCTCAGGGTTGCAATCTCAATCCCCAGTGGGGGGCATTCAGGAGGCAGCTGATCAATGATTCTCTCTCATCGTTGATGTTTCTAACTCCCTCTCCCTTCCTCTCTGAAATCAATAAAAATATATTAAAAAACACACACAAATAAAACACAAGTGCATATGCATTACACATCTTAGTTTCTGACTCCTAATGGAGTGTTTTTCAATGACATTGTAATGCTTCCAATCTGATGTCTGAATCTAATGAAATGAAAATACTTGTCATCCTTGTGTGTTAGTCAGGATAGAGTAGGACAGGCTTCTGTAACAAAACCTCTCAAAGCTCAGTGGCTTACACCACAAATGATTTTTCAATCATTTCCCAAGTGATCAACTGACAGCTCGCTCCAGAAACGTGGAGATGCGGCCACGTGGATGTGGAGCATTTGTCACGATGTTGGCACATTCTAAGTGTCAATCTGGAAGCGACACTCATCACTTCTGCTCTCATCCCAGTGGGAAGAACTGTATGTGGGCCCTGAATCCAAGTGGTCTGGGATTCATGGTCTTCTGTGTCCTGAGGAGAAGCGAGGAACCTGATGTGGGTGGGAGCTAAAGGCTGCTGTTTTTAAGGAGTATGTGGGGCACCGGCTCTGTGTTATGTACTGCAGTTGTTGCAAAGACTACTAAGAGAAGTCCCTCTGCTGGAGGATGCATACACTGTGGGGAATAAAGGGGTTTAGAAAGGAGAAAAGAGTTGGACTTGTAGGTAGATCAGCTACAACATAAAAATTGCCATAATGAAAGTATTACTAGAGTATTGTGGCCTTCAACATGGGAACAAAATGATGGGGGAATTGAGAGAGGTCTGGGTCTTGAATAAGAATAGTATATTTTCCTTATGGACACACTGTAGTGTCATCCTATATAATAAAAGGCTAATGTGCAAA
The DNA here is from genome assembly GCF_963259705.1 of Myotis daubentonii. Taxonomy (NCBI): domain Eukaryota; kingdom Metazoa; phylum Chordata; class Mammalia; order Chiroptera; family Vespertilionidae; genus Myotis; species Myotis daubentonii. The sequence goes on from NC_081847.1 coordinate 60,695,922, forward strand.
TCGACCAAATGGTGGAATGACCGGTCACTATGACACGCACTGACCACCAGGGGGCATATGCTCAACACAGGAGCTGCCCTTGGTGGTCAGTGCACTCCCACAGGGGGAGCACCGCTCAGCCAGAAGCCCTGAGCTGAGCTCATGGCTGGCGAGCACAGTGGCAGTGGTGGGAACCTCTCTCACCTCCCTGGAAGCACTAAGGATGTCTGACTGTTGGCTTTGGCCTAAGCTGGCAGTCGGACATCCCCTGAGGGCTCCCAGACTGCGAGAGGGTGCAGGCCAGGCTGAGGGACCCTCCTCCCCTGAGTCCTCAAATTTTGTGCACTGGGCCTCTAGTGTGAAATAATTTCTTTGCCTTTGTGAATGTTCTGTTGAGGTTAGTTTTAATTCTGGAAGCTTCCTGACAGAGGTAGCCTACTTAATGCAAGAAATAGACTTCAACTTCCTAAGAATACATGAGCACAATTGTCTCATCAGAATGAGCTGGAGGAGCTGGCCAGAGACCAGGCAGGTACCAATGGAAAATGTGCTTAAGATGGCTACATTTTTAACATAAAATCAGAACAGGAGGACTTACAGGATAATGTTCTTAGAGAGCTACTTGGGGTTTTGAATCTAGAAGCCCATTCTACTGCACCCATCCCATCCCATCCCATCCCATGCGTTTGCATATACAGCCGCAGAACCTGTTTCTGGGTTCTGTGAAACTGCTGCCTATGCAGCCAGCCTGCTGCTGCTCCAGGCAGTGGCCTCTGCGTCCAGGTGTGCACACAGCAGTGCAGGCTGTGTTCTCCCCCGATCCACTTTCCCAAGAAAAGCACAGAGATGCCCAAAGGTGCCATCTGAAGAAGAGGTTGCTGAGAAGCAGCAGGACTCTTGTGAGCAGAGGTCCCTGATTTGGTGCCGATCTTGGGGAAGGTGGATGGTGATGATAGGTGAGGAAGTGTAAGGCAGGAATGCATAAATGGGGTACCTAGCATGTGACATGGACTTAAGGGGATAATATTCTGCTTTTTCCAAATGATAAGGTGAGGAGACATGTTATCAGAGGGGATGTGTTATAACAAAGTCATTCTATGCCACAGTATTGATACTAAGCAGAGCAATGCAAATTTTGACTTTTCAGGGAACAATAATCAAAGGGCCCTTTCAATACCTTTGACTATTCAATTGCTAATCATGTTGCCTTTGCCTACATGTTTGGAATAGGGGTGATCACAAAGCCCGCCACCCCATTTCAGTAACCGTTTGTAAATGACTTGTTTACCCGGAGTGGAGGAGAGAGCTTTTCATGGAACGGTGTAGACGTCACAGGCAGCAAAACTTCACTTCCCACCTGACAATCCTCGAGCTATGCAGAGCAGCTTGTGCACAGGAATGATAATCACGTTGATTGAATCATTATGACTGAGCTCCTTTCAGCTGCTTTGATTTATTCTTTTGAGAATTACAGAATGGGCAGTACCATAGGAAAAGAGTCCCAGTAGGAGCTATGCTTCGAGATGCTGTTCCAAATAGTATCGAGTTTCTGGAATTATTAACTCTCTGAAGCCCTGTCCCACCCTCCCGAAACCTGTGAGCCTAGATGATTGACATTAAGGATGAAGTTTGGGATCATAGAAAAAGCTCTCCGGCTCTTGTGGGTATGAAACCCTGACTTTTGTCTCAGTAGCAGCTGGCTCTAAGTAGCAGAGCTCCATGTCATGCCTGGCCCATGATAATTTCTTATATGACTAGAATGTAATACATTTTTTTTTAATGAAGCCTTCTTAAAGTCATGGGTTCATCAACTTGTCCAGGTTTGTCCAGGACTATATCCTGGAAACCCTTCAGTTTGGGACAAACTGGGATGGTTGATCCTTCTCCTTAAAGGCACTTCCTGGGATCCACTATGATTCTTTGTTTGATCTCTGGTCTGGATTTCTTGTTACATCAATATTCTATTGTTAGTTATCTGCATTATCAGCATGGCTCCAGGGTACACATTTAGCTGAGGGGAGGGGTGAGAAGGTTAGTGGGAGGTGGGATAAGGGATAAGAGAGCAGGAAGATTAATGTCACATTAGGGTTGGACTATAGGGCTTCTTTTGTTTACGCTATAAATATTGTATGAAGTGTGGATATAACCTTTACTGCAGCATGACCTGGGATTTGGCTGTTTTTATGGCTCATGATTAAAGTTAGAAACAAGTCTCTGATTAGATTTCTCTTTTCCCCCTACAGGCCCCTGTCCTTCACATTTCCAGGAATGCTATTTTATTTATGCAATCGATCTAACTTAAACACCAAAATATGTAGATCAAATGTAGAAAATGTAGAAAAAGAAACATTCTGTTTATTTTTTACCCCAAGTTATTTATAATCTAAGATATTGACTTTGATAAGCACTGCAGGGAAAATAAAGCATTGAGACTTGCAAATCCTGTCTTCTTTAAAAAAGTGTTATTATCTATATTTGGTAAAAATCCATTGAAATTCTGTTGAGGTTGCATAAGAAAATGGATGGGTTTTTAATGACTAGTTTGTTGCCATTGCAAATAGCTACATATAATTGGCTAAAAAGCAAATTAAACTTTAAGGAACAGAATTTAATCTATTGGTTTTTGCCTTCTGGTCTATCCTAGTCAGTAATTTAATTATTTGGGAAACTTTTAAACTCAATTGACTCCTATGGAATTTATCCAATTTGAGGATTACATTCATTTAAAAAATATATATTTATTTATTTCAGAGAGGAAAGGAGAGGGAGAGATAGAAACATCAATGATGAGAGAGAATCATTGATAGGCTGCCTCCTGTACACCCTACTCCGGGATTGAGCTCGCAACCCAGGCATGTATCCTGATTGGGAATCAAACTGTGTCCTCCTGGTTCATAGATCAATACTCAACCACTGAGCCACACCGGCTGGGGGGTGTTACCTCCATTTCATCTTTTGATCCTGATGAAATTAGCAGCTTGGCTTTATTTAATCATAAGGAACTAACTCTATTGGAAATGCCAGTGTTCGATGTTTAATATCTTTAAATATATCAATTAAAAAATTTCAGAACATTTAGCCTGCCTGTTATGTGGAAGTGCAGTAGAACCCTCAGGTTCAAATTGGGGCACAATTGAGGGTCTTTTTAGCCCTTTATATGCATTTATTCAATGGGAATTTAAAAATTCAACTGTGATGAGTAGGGCTAAACATTTAACAGATCTAATATAAATAACATCAGAGGGTGAACTCCCATCAATCAGCATGTCTGATGTTAAAAATAGGTATAAAATATTCCTCCAGCTATTAGATGCCATCTACTGGTTGTAATTACTATTAGACACAACTGGCCATCCTTTCAGTGCAGAGAGAGAATGGTCAGGATACCTATCACTAAAATTCTAATTTGGCCTTCATAGGGTTATTTTGTGCAAATCAATCACTGGATAAACAAAGCTACATTTTGAAATTCAGAGTGCATTTAGAACAAAGCTGCTGTGAACTTAAAGGCTTGCTTGGATGTACTTGTATTTGTAATTTTTGTTTCCCAGGAGTATCTGTGTGCTTGGACCATCCTATTGGTATGGATTCTGTAACCTAGCTTCTTTGTAGATGTATTATCATATACAGGCATCTGGATATAGTTCTTTTATCATGGTAACTTAGTATATTTTGCAAAATCAGTTAGATCCCAGCTGTTCTTCAAATAGATTGTGGCAGTGGGCCAACTACGATGGCTCATGTGCTATTGATTAACACACACCAGCTCTGTCTGCATTTCTATATTTAAGAATGGTTAGTACTGGTAACTATTCTAAAGAAAGTCAAATATATATGCGCTTCACATCTGTAAATTCTAGCTTTGGAGTATGAGGACTATACTTGTGCTCTAGGTAGGAATAATAAGGTACATTATGAATAAAAGAGTTAAAGTTTCCTGAGTCTCTTAATTCGAGGGAAAAATATAGCAAATTGTGCTAATGTTTTCGGACAAGAGGTTGCTAAAGGACAGCCTGCAAACCAACTCCAACCTGTGTCCTGTTTCTGTAAATACCTGTTATTAGAACACAGCCACGCCCCTTTGTTTATACATTGCCAGAGGCTCCTTGTGCGCCGCAAGGCAGAACTGAGTCATTGAGACAGACACCATATGGCCCCCAAATCCTTTAATATTTACTACTGGGTTTTTGCCTAACATATGCCTACTCCTGTTCTAAAAACTTAGATTCTTTATTTCCTTAAGGCTGTGTTTTATTTAAAGTTCTAGATCAGCATCTTTGCTTCAATCAGCATAAACTTGGCAACAGCCAGAGCTTGACCATGAGAGACCATTTCACCCACCAAGAGAGATGACAAGGGCCACTTCTCTTAGCCGTTTGCACAGGCAGCCCCCCAGCGGGGTCAGCCGGGCTGGCCTGCCCTTGGGCACCCCCTGACTCCCACGGTGTTCTCTAGGGCACGGCAAGGCAGCTTTGTTCCTGGTCAGAGCAGAGCGCCTCTCTTTCACCTTTTGGGTCCAGTTGCTGAAAGACATGTAGGAGAGGTAGTGAAATTGAACGTAATGCTTATTGAACTGGAACTCCCAGGGAAGCTTTGGAGGTACGGGTTTTGGAATAGGTTGGTGAGGTGTCAGCAGCTTTGATTGGTGCATAGTGTGACCACTTACAAAAACACTTCACATGGTCCAAGGATAGGAGGAGCCAAGAAGGGAAAAAGTCAGAAATATATGAAAAGCAAAAGCCCACGTGTCTTAAAAAAAAGAAAGGAAAAGAAAAAGGAAAAGAAAAGAAAGGCAAATAGGCCAACTGAAAGAATTTGGGAAAGTGATATTTTCATATACTATTTATTGTATTGTGGCAAGAGATTGAGAAAAGCCTTAGAGGTGATTTTTCAAATGCCACATTTATTGATAGACTTGAGACCCTTCTTTTTGTTAAAATTACCTTTGTTGGTGATAGCCATGGAAAAACATAGAATTTATATAATTTCTTTCTAGGTACTTTTAGAGGCATTATTATCTATCCTCAAAAAAGTTCTATGGTAGAGGGGAGTGCGTGGAGGTGGAAGAGGGTACAGGAGGATAAATGGCGATGGAAAAAGTAAAACAATAAAATACATACATTAAAAATGATCTATGGCAAAGAGAGCGAGAGCTATTACTTGTTTTTAATTTCAATGAGAGAAAAAGAAGATTCAGAAGAGAATGTGTCACAACTGAACGGGGAGTTTGGTGACAGCTGTTTCCTGGCTGCGTGAGGCTGTGGTAAATTATCTCTTGGGGTAAGAATTCTCTAAGCTTCAAGCTCTCTCAGCTGTAAAGTGAAGACAAAACTGAGCTTGCGAGTTGTCGCAAGGAATACACGAGATGATGTGTGTAAGCATCTAGCTGTTAACGTGAAAAACCATTGAAACCTGTAAAGAATTTTTGTGAGTTTATTTGAGCCAAACTGTCGACAGATGCTGGGAAGCAGAACCTCAACGAGTTGAGATAATGCTCCGGAGAATGGCAGGTTACATCTGTATTTATACATTGCAATCAAAGGAAAGGGAAGTAGGTGGGTTACATGAAATCCATTGATAATAGACTAGAGAGGTGGGAGAAAGCAAAGTGGGGAAACCCCTGGGATTGGATAAAAAGTAAAATGATAGACACATACTTAGGTGGGTGCAGGAACACTTAACATGATAATGAAAGAATTGTGGTATCTGTCCTGGGGCCCAGCACATGAGGTTGTGCCCCAAAGGGTCCAGAAAAAGAAAGAGAAGTTACAAGTTACCCAGACATTTCAAAGGGTATGTTATTATAGATGCAAAAAGACAGATAGGCTCAGTTAAGGTAAAGGTTGACCTTGTCAGTGAAGATACCGGCCTAGGATGTAACTACCACCATAACTGCTTTTAGTTAAAGTTTAATTTCAGACCATCCTTTGTGGTGACTTTAGGTCTCTGAGTTTGCAGGACGGCCATGCAGACCTTCCCTGAGCCTGTCAGGTTAGCGTGTGGCCCCTTTCGTCCACATAGCACCGTGGTGGGCCTCCCCTAGTGCTCAGCGAGCTGGAGCCCTGGGTGGGTTACTATATGTGCAGGCCCAGGCCACTGTCCTCAGGAAGGCTTGCTTGCAAGGTTGGCCCTTGGCCTGGGCAATTGACTGGTAAACAGCTCCTGACAATGATATAAAACTTCCTCACAGACAAGAGTGGCTCACTAGGCCTCAGCTGCTTGTACAAATAATGTGATTTTGTGTGAGTCACCTGCTTTCCTTCTGGGAGTGTGGATTTTGGGTTGTATTAAGCAGAGGGTGCCTATGGGACCAGCTCCCAATAAAAACCTTGGACGTTCTAATGAGCACTTTGCATTCTCTAACCTCCCTGGGCAGAAACACCACAGGCTTGTTGCTGGAGAAAGGAGCAAGTTCAAGGGCGCCCCCTCAGAGGAGGGAGATGGTGGGAGCTGTCTTTTCTTTCATGATCAGGCCATATCTCTTTACTGCAAGTCATCTTAGCCCTCAGTGAAACTATACGCTGATACTCCTGTGTCTTTCTAGTGACTCTCCTAACATAGGGGTGGCCTTAGGGACGCCCGACACATTGATATAGGTTCTTTATATTGTAATGCTAATTTGATTAGGCTAGCCCAGTGGTCAGCAAACTGCAGCTCGTGAGCCACATGCGGCTCTTTGGCCCCTTGAGTGTGGCTCTTCCTAAGCCTTAGGAGTACCCTAATTAAGTTAATAACAGTGTACCTACCTATATAGTTTAAGTTTAAAAAATTTGGCTCTCAAAAGAAATTTCAATCATTGTACTGTTGATATTTGGCTCTGTTGATTAATGAGTTTGCCGACCACTGGGCTAGCCCACTACTTCCCAACCGTGGCTATAATTATAATTATAACTTGGTAAAGGTGGTGTCTTCTGGGTTTCTCCACTGTGAAGTTATTTATTTTTCTCTTGATAGTTAACAAATTCCTTGGGGAGAAACATTGAGACTATGCAAATATCCTATTTTTCCTCAAACACTTATGCACTAATTTTAGCAACCATTGGTGGAGCTTGCCTGCAACAATTCCAACTGTGGTGTTCTGAGGATAATTTTCCATTTCTCTTATTTTTTTCCCTACATTAATTAATTGGAATTCTGTAAGAAAGAGCTGTCTCTCCTCCCCCATTTATTTATTCAATTACTTATTATGCCAGTATGGACTCATGAATATTTATTTTGTTCTATGGGGATCTAATACTATCATTATTTATTTATTTATTTATTTGCTCAACTTGTTCTAGCTTTGGCCACCGGAGCTTTTCCATGTTGGTGCCTATGCCTTTGGACGTACCCCCACCCTCTTTTGAGTACTTCTTTTCATAAGATGCTCCAGTTTTATCGGGTATTCCCCTGCCCCATCTCTAGAGTCAATCTGTTTTGCAAGAAACACTGCTCCCTTTTATTGGAGAAGAATTGAAAAACCAAGCTCTGGGCTCTGAGTGTGCTCACTGCTGCTGCGGCGCCATTGTTTCCAGTCCTCTCAGTGGAGAGTGTGGAAATAGATGTATGTATACTAACCCAAGCATACATGCCTCTCTCTGTTAATTTCCAAACCTGTCTGTCAAACACACACACACACACACACACACACACACACACACGCACACCATACCCCTATCTCCCATTCTAATCAAACGCCTCCTCAGGGTTCACTCTTGCCTTCTTCCTTTCCTCATTTGTAACTTTTTCCTCTGACAGCGAGGAACCCGACTCTCATTATCTGTAATATGTTTTTTTATTTGCTCAAACCTAGCCCCGTGTGAAGTGGAAGAATAGCTAACCCTGTGAGAAGCAAATCGAGTTCAGTGTTTTTGTGCAGCGCTTCATGTCTTTATTCTTTGCACTTTTATCAGAGTTGTTTTAAAGCCCTTATCTGGCCATTTCAACATCTGGGCCACCTGGGTCTGCTTCTACTACTGACTTTTTTCTATTTTTTTATCATGTGTCACATTTTTTTGCCCCATTTCGAGCTTTATAATATTGGCTTTTATTTGAATACTTTTAAATAGAAGAATGTTTGAGACAGAAGCAAGTGTCATTTTGCTGCTAGAGTGACGGGAGGAGGCTGATCTAGTCTGATGGGCCCTGATGCTCCGCTAGCCACTGAGATTGCGAGCATGCGGAGCACAGCAGCCAGCCACTGGGTGTCATTCAGTGCTGGATGCACATACAAACGTAGAGAGATGCCTCTTTGTCTGAAAGCCATCTAGACTACAGACCATGGGTAGAAATCTATTTGAATCAATACAATAAATACAATTAATGAACATTTGCAATATTAAAAGGCATTAATCATAAACTACAGACAACTAGAAGAAAAAAATTGCTGATAACTAGATATGACTAATATATCTATACTAGATTTAATATCTATATAACTAGATACTTGTAAAAAAGTATCCACAATTTACCCACTTAAAGTGTTTGAGACAAATGTAAATATTATTTTCAGAGGTTGGCAAGAGTTCATTTAATCCACATATAAAATGTTAAAATAATCAATTTTTTCTCTTGTAGCTTTGAAACTTGCTTCTTAGAGATTATGTAATAAAACATGAATGTTATCATTCCAAGATTTCTTAACTTTCAGGGAAAATAGAAAAGTCATACATTATAATAACATACAGTATAAAGTAAAATTATAGAAATATGAATATACATATGAATGACTTGAAGGCATGGTAATTATAGCTTTGGGGGTAAAAGGATCTGTGAATTAAAATATGACAAATATCAGGTGCCTGTGAAATAATATTTAAACAAAATTTCTGAGTGAAAATTTTTTATTACTTTAAAAATTTGTTCTAAGTTTTTCATAGAGTATTGAAGCTTAAAACCCGTGAGGATATGCAGACCAGCAGATGGCACTCACGGGAAAACCAACAGTCCCTGAGATTTTTTTAATTCTAGAAGGGGAAAATTACAAAGTGAATGCAAAAATAGGTGAAAAAATCTAGAGTTCCTTTACATATGTAAGAGCAAAGAAACAGATTTTGGAAAAGGCAATATAAGGCTTATGATATAGCCTACTTTTCCTCTCACTGTGAATTATTATCGAGTATTGAACAAATGAGTTTTCAAAATCTTGAAGATTGTTTCTAGTCCAAAATATACTGTCTCACCGTCCATTAAAACAATTATTCAGAGATGCTCTCCTCTCGTAGCAATTGTTCAAAGTGGAGACGCAGCAGGTGGCTAACTGCTCAGAAGAAACCAAGAGGCTGCCTTTTGCAAGGAGCAGTCTGTGGTTCACAGAGTTTGGTTCCCTCCTGTGCACTTTCCCTGTTGGAGGGACAAACACTTGCTAAGGCAGAAGCAACACTGACTGTTTAACGAAGGCGTCCTCTGCTAACGTTTCACACAGAATGTCAGAAAGAAAAGGCAGAGGCAAACGCATTAAAAATGATCAGACATTCTCATGCCTCTCCCTACAGGTGTCTCTGAAAGCACCTCGTTTTAATTACCTTGTGCACAGGGTGGAAATAAAATGGGGAAAATAAACATTTTTTTTTTGTACAAAAGCACAAGAAATGATTTTAACTTGGCAGGAATCACAAGCTTGAGATGCATTATTTTTTGCTATTTCCAGTTTTTCTTTTTCCTTTTTTTCAAGATGAGTTCTCTATTATGTACAGGGCTTACAGAGGAACAATAAGAGTCTTCAATAATTCATGTCTGAGAGGAGTGAAAATAGAAGGACACACCTTATTATGCGGACATCAAATGGATTACTTATTCTACCGCCTAGGAAACAGTCCAAAGCAGCCTCATTTCTACTGAAAAGGCACGTTCTCTCCACCACCCCCACCCCCCCCCTCTCAGAAATGTCTGATATTGGAGGGCCTAAGCATCTTGGACCAGAACTCTTTTCCATTCCTAAGGGTTTGTACTCCTTTGGAATTTAAGCTTAAGATCTAGATAGAGTTTTGTCAGCTAGCAAGAGGAGAGAGGGAGGGGAAGGAAGAGAAGGAAAGGAAGCTGGAGAGCCTAAGGACCATCTTCCCTTCAAGCCAAGTGGGAGTTTTGAAGCGACCTGGCAGAGGGCGTCAGCTCTGCCGCTGTAAACAGCTTTAAAGTGTGTGCGGCTTCCTCCCTACCACATTCTGTCATTTGAATCTGAAATGGCAGCTGTGTCAAAACAAGTTTGCATTATGTAGACCTAATTCCAATTTAAAAAATGCTGACTCAGAAGCCTATGTAACTCAGCAACAATCAACTATATTTGTCAGTTTCTTTGGGGAGAGAATATCAGATCCAGGATATCCAGTGAAAAACAAGATAATTAATTAAACAAACAAACAAACAAACAAACATCTAGACACTTCAGAATAGCAAAAAGAGAAGACATTAGAGAAGCCAGAGAGAAAATGTAAAACTAAGACCCACGAAGAACTGGCTATTAGATGAATTCTGACTTCTCAAGCACAGCTATGGAAGCCAGAGAGTGTGAAGTGATAGCTTTGGAGTGGGGAAAACTGACCATCTGGAATTCTACGGGCAGAGAGAACATTTTTCAAGGATAAAGGCAAAATAAAAGCCAAAATAAACCTAAACTGATGGTTTCCCAGATTCATGAGCCAAAACCCTCCCTAAAATAAATACTAAAAAACAATGCAAATAGTAGGTTTTAAAAATTCTGGCCATACATTGTTTATAACAAAAACATAAGAATGCAAAGATTGACAGATAATAGAAAAAGATATACCAAATGATGATCAACCAAAAATATACATTTTAATTAAATATACCAGAAGAGTGTTGACATAGCTAGTGAATATCTATAAAAGACTTCAAGCAAAAAGCATTACTAGTGGTAAAAGTTCACTTCCAACTGATAAGAAGTTCAATTCATCAGGAAGATATGAAATGTCAAAATTGTAACAGCATAATTTAATTAAAAAAGTAGAACTGCAGGGAGAAAACAAACACATGTAGATTTGAACACACCCTCTTAGAAATTAATAGTTCCAGCAGACAAAACTGAATAATGACAGAAGGTTTAAAAAGCATAACTAACAAGGCTAGATACCTGTAATATTGTATGCAACAATTAAAGAATGCACATTTTTTCCAAACACATGGGAACAGTCTCAAAAATTGATCACCCAGAGGCCATAACTACCTCAACAGAAACAAAAGCCTGCTATCACAGAATCCATATTTTCTGACCAAAATACAATTAAGTTAAGAGTAAAAAAGAAAAGTAAAACAACTCCATGTTTGGAAATTTTTATTTTATTAAAAAAAAATCTTTATTGTTGAAATTATTACACATATCCCCTTTTTCTCCCCATTGACCCTTCTAGCCCAAACTCCCATGCCCCCACCCGAGGCCTTCACCACCCTATGTCCATGGATTATGCACATATGCATACAAGTTCTTTGGTTGATCACTTCCCACTCACCCACACTCCCCCACCTTCCCTCTGAGATACCACATTCTGTTCTATGCTTCCATGTCTCTGGTTCTCTTTTGTTCTTCTGTTCATTTTGTTCATTAGTCCATGTTTGGAAAAATTTAAAACTTCTAGATAATTCACAGGTCAAAGGAGAACCAAAAATACTGTGTCCAAAATAGTGAAATGCTGTGAAACTAACATGGAAATTTATAACCTTTAATGCTTTCATTTAAAAGGAAAGGGCTACAAATTAAGGCACTAAGCATCCAACATAAGAAACAAAATAAAAGAATCCCCAGCAAATTAATCCCAAAGGAAGTAGAATAAAGGAAGGTAATAGAAATAGAAGAAATAGAAATAGAAAATCTGAATATCCTCATCCTATATAATAAAAGGGTAATATGCAAATTGACCCTGACAGCAGAATGACTGGGAATGACTGGTCACTGACACACACTGACCACCAGGGGGCAGATGCTCAATGCAGGAGCTGCCTCCTGGTGGTCAGTGTGCTCCCACAGGGGGAGCTCTACTCAGCCACAAGCCAGGCTGATGGCTGCCAGTACAGCGGTGGTGGTGGGAGCCTCTTCTGCCTCCTCAGCAGCACTAAGGATGTCTGACTGCAGCTTAGGCCTGCTCCCCGCTGGCAAGTGGACATCCCTCGAGGGCTCCCAGGCTGCCAGAGGGATGTCTGACTGCCAGGTTAGGCCCAATCCCCCTGGAAGCGGGCCTAAGCCAGCAGGTGGACATCCCCAAAGGAATCTCAGACTGCGAGAGGGCACAGGCCAGGCTGAGGGACTGCCCCGAGTGCACAAATTTTTGTGTACTGGGCCTCTAGTAATCAATAATGAAACATAATCAGTAGACAGGAATCTTCTTTAAAAGAAGCTTTCAGCACAGTTGACATTACAGGTAAAGACAAGGTTCATTAATTCCAAGTTCATACAAACTCTTGTAGAGAATAAAAGCTAGTATAATCTTGACATTCCAATGTAATGAGAAAGAAAAAAGATTTTTAAAAATCTTAAACAAATCTTAGCAAACTGAATTGAGAAGTGCATAAATAATAATTAATCATACTATATCATGACCTAGATGGGTTTATCTAGGGAATAAAAAGTTATTTTAGCCATAACCAGTTTGGCTCAGTGGATAGAGCGTCGGCCTGAGGACTGAAGGGTCCCGGGTTCGATTCCGGTCAAGGGCATGTACCTGGGTTGCGGGCACATCCCCAGTGGGAGATGTGCAGGAGGCAGCTGGTTGATGTTTCTCTCTCATCGATGTTTCTGACTCTCTATCTCTCTCCCTTCCTCTCTGTAAAAAATCAATAAAATATAGTTAAAAAAATAAATAAAAGATTATTTAAAAAATAAAAACTTTAGAAAAATAATTCATTGCAATCTTCTTAAGACATTGTTTGCAGGTAGTTTTTATCGCGCCCTAACAGGTGGCGCATGGCGCGGGCCATTTTTGCTAATTTTTTGTGCAAATGGCAACGTTCAGTAAAATTAAGATAACTTTAGTTTACTTATTTATACGTTACCCGCATTCTGCCGCTAGTCTATAAAAAACGTATTAATATGTGTCCCACGCTGTACTTACTACCAGTCAACGTAAAACACATAAATACGTTTCCCGCATACAATGTGTTAATTTAAAAGAAAAACAATCCTATCACCATCTCAACAGAGAAAAAGCAGGAAAAAAAAAAAAAGGCCTCTTTCCATGATAAAAAGTTCTACAAATGTGCCCTGATCTCGGGTTTGATTCCCAGTCCAGGACATATACCTGTGTTGCAGGTTAGATCTCAGGCCCTGGCCCGGGCAGAGATGCATATGAGAGGCAACCAATTGATCTGTCTCCCTCACATCGATGTTTCTCTCTCTCCTTCTCCTCCTCCCTTCCTCATAACTATGAATGGTGCCAGGTGAATACTGGAAATATCAGGGGGAACACTTTATAAAGTATATGATCATCTTACCACCATGCTATACACCTGAAACCAATACAAATTTACGTTGAAAAAATAAAGGTAAAATAACATATTTCCATATAACTTAATTGAAAAAAAGAAACAACAAAATGGTAACAATGACAAATAGATCTAATACATATTTTATAGCTAGAAATATAGAGTAAAATGTTGATGTCTAATTCTGGTTCCACCACTTAGAGGAATTACCAAATCTCTATAACATCAATATCCTTATCTATAAAAAGGGAATATTAATAATACCTACTTTATAGGGTTGTTGTGAATATAAAATGAGATTATTAATGTCAAGTACTTCACATACAGTTTCTGGCATGTGGAAAGTACTTAGCAAATATTATATATTTTATTACTATTGCATATGAAATACCATTTAATGGTATAAGGAATTAAAATATTAAATTTATTTTCATCAAAATGCATTCATAAAATATGAATTAAAAAGTTAACAAGACAGCATATACAGCCTACGTCTATTTTTGTGAAGAACAAAATTTATCAAAAAATTCTGCGAATATATACATAAGTTGTTAACATTGAGGAATGCAGGTTGTTTACGTCTTTTTTTTCTGTATACATGTATCTTCTCATTTTTCTTCAATGGCTCTGCCCTGCCTAATGTTTTCCTTAGGAAGCGTGCAGTGTCCTGGCCGACAGCAGAGGGCGCTGATCTCCTGAGTTCCTCCTGGAGCTGACACTGACTGCGGAACCCACAGTGAGCTGTCCAGGGGCTGAAGAAGGCAAGCGCCGCAGTCCGCAGATGGAAGAAAAAGTAATTTCCTGCCCCACACAGACAAATACCTGCACATTAGGAGCTACTGGTGCCAGGAGCCCACCCCAGACAGTTTTTATCAGACTCTTAGATCATGATATAGTATTATGAAATATTATTTATGCACTGCTCAATTCAGTTTGCTAATTCCGATTCGCAGTCAGGGCTGAGAATCTCGGATGCATAAGGAAACTGAAAGCAATTTAGATGCCATGGAGATTGGGAGGCGGTGCGCCTGTTGCTCTCATTCCTTCAAAGATGCGGGCCAGCTGCCGCAGTGGGCCCTCGCCCTCTCTGCTCCACATCAGCGGCCTCCTTCCCTCCTTTCCCAGCCCCCTCCTCGGCATTCTCTGGTAAAGACTAGGCTGCCTGGTCCCTTCCATCAGGTGGGAGCACAGAGCCTGTGTGTGGGCTGTGGTGGTGGTGGGCGGGCGGGCACCAGCGGAGGGGGTCTGGAGGGCCCACGCTCCCGAGGGACCACAGTCCATCCTGCTTCCTTCAGAAGTTTCACGCGAGTTTATTATGAGATGATCCACCCCACGAGGCTTCCTTATTCCACACTGCACTCCCACCTCTGGAAGATAGTCCTGTTGATGATGAAGCAAGCGCCTTACCCACAGATTCCTGGGCAGCCAGCTGCCAACAAGCCCTGCTTCGCCCAACAGAGAGCAGTGCCTGGATCTTGGGGTGCGCCACCCTCACTCTGAGTTCTTGTGCTCCACACTTTGGGGCAGGCGGCGTAGAGGGCTTGACTGCTCGGGAAGCAGGAAGTGGGGAGAAGTCAGGTTGAAGATAGAGAGCCAGCGTCACCAGCTCCCATGGCTGTCACCCTCTGCCCCACAGAGCAGAGATGACCACGGTGCTGCGCTCCTCTTCAGCCCCAAACGTCCTCGTGCTGCCTTCTGTCTGGTTGGGTGGGTGCTGGCGTCTGGCTGGGTGTGAGTAACTATAGAGGACTAATGTCCTAAGGAATGCAATCCCCACCCCCCTCTCCTAGGGCTGGTGAGTAGAATCACAGCCTCTCCTGGGTTTTCCAGAGAACCACACGCAGAGTGCAAAAAATAAAATAACCCCCACATAATCGTTTAACAGGGACTCTGATATCTATACTATTATTTCCCCTAGCCTCTTCCCTTCCCCTCAACATACCTGACTAAGAGGAAGAGGGGGAAGCAGATCCCAGTGGTACTTTGGGTTGTGTCATTGGAGGAAAGGGAATAGGTTTAGATGCTGCATTTTCTGGGGGTAGGCCTGTTAGAAAGGGTTGTGGGACCATCAGGTGGAGAACACTTGGGAAAGTAAACACTATCCAGACCCACATTAGTTCTCATCGAGTAGCCGCAGTTACCTGAGGCTGCATGGCACCCCAGCCCGAACCTTAGTCACGTAGAACAGCTGTGCACTATCTCTCCCCATGCTGTGGGGTGGCTGGGGTTCGTCTGCAGGCCTTGCTCAGCAGCTGGGTCTTTCTAGCTACTTAATCTTTCATTTTGGGCTTCTTCCTGGCAGGATGGCCTGAGGGCAGCACCCTGAGATGACCTGGTCAATGGTCTCAGGGAACACAGGCAGAACCCAAAGGCTGCGTGAGACCTCAGCTCTGGGGCCTGAACATCACTTCCTCCACTTAATGAGTCACGGCAAGCCCCACGTGGGGAAATAGACGCCCTCTCTTAATGGAAGAAGTGGCAGAACACTTGTGGCCATATTTAATGCTTCATAGCATTTCTCACCCAGGGCACTAATTGATATTTTGGGAAAATTAATTCTTTGTTGAAAGGGGCAGGGAGAGGGACAGGGCTGTCCTGTGAATTATAGGATGTTAGGCAGCATCCTGGTCTCTACCCACTAGATGCCAGTAGCACACTCCCACTGAAAATGCTTCCACACACTGGCAAATGTCCCTGAACGGGGACAAAATCACCACAATAGGGAACCAGTGATCTGCTACAAGAGTTGATTATTTTCAAGATGGATTATCCATCACTTGGTATCAGTACCTACTTTTTGAGAGCAACACTGACTCAGATCTGCTTGTATGCTTGAACATCCCATTCCGGAATGACTCCTTTGGCTGGAATGCCAAGTTCACATGACAGTCTGAGTGCATTCAGGGACCCTCTGCTGAGCAGCATGAAGCACATCATCCCACGTGACACTCAGAAGCATTAGGAAGCAATCAGCGTTGCTGCTTATCGTTCTCCACAGTTACATGCACTGACCTTTGTCGGGATCCATGAGCCAGGACAAGCCAGTGATGGCCACCTCAAAAGGTAAGGGAAAAAGCCCTAGCTGGTTTGGCTCAGTGGATAGAGCACTAGCCTGCAGACCAAAGATGTCCTGGGTTCCATTCCTGTCAAGGGCACATACCTAGGTTGCAGGCTCCTCCCCAGCCCGGGCCCTGGTCAGGGCTCATGCAGGAGGCAACCAATCAGTGTGTTTCTCTCACATCGACGTTTCTCTCCGTCTTTCTCTCTCTCTTCCACTTTCCCTGAAAATCAATGGAAAAATATTCTCGAGTGAGGATTAACAAAAAAGCAAACAAAACAGAAAAGGTAAGGGAAATGAGTTCAGTGTGCGGATGGGAATGGAGGAGGCATTCTACCGTTCATTGGGGTCTGAGTTACTTTAATTTTATTCACTCACATAATAGAAACATCTACCTGCTGCGACATTCGCACATCACACTGTTCAGGGGTGATATTTGTGGAGTTGCTTTCCTATGGCTGCTCGTTATTATCTCAACAGCCATTTCTTCCTACACAATGATTAATTTTCAGGTTTTTACTATATTTTATTGTTCCTTTGCCCCAAATACCAGAGCTTCCGGAGTCATTCCAAAGTAATAGGGAATCCTAATATCTCCAAAAGCTAGGTGCTTTTTGGTTTGAAAGTGGCGTGTATGCCTGTGCTCTTAGCAACCCAGGCTTTTCCCAGCACCTCGGGGCTGTTTGTGCTGATGATAATCTCAGCTGAGAGGCGTTGCTGACACCATTATTTCTTGAAAGAGACTGAAGGACCCGGCGTCTTTATGTTCAGAAAGCATCCCCTTTTGTCATCCCGGTTCTTTGATGTTGCCAAGAATCACTGAACGGTGAGAAGCTGACAGGACATTCCTATTTCACAGAAAAAAAAAATGGTTTTGCTCAATAAAGAAGGAACATAATATTGGGGTAGAACTTTCTGCTTATGGGACTGATTACATGGAGAGCCAAGAGTGAAAACCGCCATGGAGACTCTGATAACATGTTTCGCCCCATGGCTAAGCCCTTCCACTGCTTACCTTATAGATAAAGGATTCCAAAAAGTTATTTTTCTTTGAAAAGAACCTGATTTGGGGGAAGTGGAGCCAGGTGGCATGCCAACAGTTCCAGCACTGCCTTCACAGGTTTGATGCATTGCAGCCAGATTTTAACTGGAACCTACACATGGAAAAGAGGCTCTTTTGACTGTCTATAAATAATCACAACACAGCGGAAGCGTAGCAGCTACGGAAATAGTTACAGCAAACAGATCATCTTTGGGAAAGCTGCAAAGTCTTTTTTCTTTTTGTTCTTTTCTCTTTAGCCCTCATCAGCTCTTCTTGTTGGTTCATAGCCCTGCCTCCTTGTACCCAGAATTACCTCCTAAACTAGGCTTGCCATTCTGTCTATGCATTATTTGCTCACTTCCGTTTTTCTTCAATATGGGGCTATGGTATGATTTCCCCTCGTTTCCAAAGGTCTGGTGTGTATGATGTAGAACTGCATTTTCAGTGATGTGTCGGGTGAGTCCTTAAGTTCTATGAGACAAGAGCACTGTATTGAAATCACAAAACAGGTGCCCCTTACCTTCTCAGGGGCTGTGCACTAATGTCCACATGCCATTTACCCCGACTGTACGTCCTTAAGTTCAGGACTCACATTAGATCTGGGGGTTAAGACTGGCTCTTTAAGAGCCACTTGTGTCTTATAACGTTTGGAGAACCTGCCAATGAGAACATGTTAATTGAAAATAATTTAACATTTAAAGACATTCTGACAGAGCTGGGGGCCCAGTCTCTAAGCAAAACATGGACTTCAGTTTTGGGTTCCTTGCTCTTAAAATGGTGCTCAGACCACCTAGGAACCCCCACCATTGAGCCAAGAGAGCAGTTGTATTAGAAGGTACTGAAGGTTATGTATGTACATCCTTGCCTCTGTTTTTAAGGGGTTACAGAGGCCAAGATACTCACCCTAACAACAAAAACTTCTGGACTATATAACGCTCCCACCCCCACAACAAAACAAAGACAGAGAGAGCATTTAGGTGGACCCAGACAGAGAGAGACACACTTCCAGAAGCATGTCTCTGCATTTATTCAGAGCCTAAGTGTCAGGACTTATAAAGAACATGATTAGAGAACTGGTGACAGGTGACTGGTAAACAGGAAGGTACAGGGAAAGCGGTATTATGGGTAGCACTATTTTGAATGAGCACAGAAGGTAAAGATATTTGTGTCCCATATTTATGTTCACCAAATAACAGCCTCAAAAGAGGAAGAATTTAATAAGCAGGTAGACGAGATAACTCATTTTGTAAATGTGAGTCATACTCTTTTCCCTGCCAGCCCTATTGTTGTCCAAGGGGCTTATGAACAAAGTAATTATGACAGCAGCGACAACAATGAGCCCCCAGGTGGGTGGGAGGTTGATTAAATTAGACCACTTCACCATGTTTTACTCTCATTGGAGTAGACACTTACCTTGGATATGGAATTGCCTTCCCTGTGGAACTGCTCCTGCCAAAACCACCATCTGTGGGCTTTCAGAATGCCTTTATTACCATGATGGTATTCCATAGTTTTGATTCTGACAATATAACTAAGTTTACAGTGAATGTAATGTAGCAATGGGCTCATGCACTGCAAACCCCCCAGTTTTAATGGTCTAAACAGCTGGCCTGATAAAACAGTGAAATGGTCTTTTGAAGGCCACACAGCACTGCGACACTTTGCAGAGCTGGAGCAATATTCTCTAGAATGTGATATACTCTGAGACAGCAAACAATACATGTCAATGTTTCTCCATAGCCATGATTCACGTGTTCAATAATCAAGGGATGGGGAGAGGAGTAGTTCCTCTCATTATCATCCCTGATGACTTAGGAGTGAGATTTTCGCTTCTAAGAGGCTGCAACTTTGGGCTCTGCTGATGTAAAGATCTTCTTCTCCCTAGGAAGGAGTGTTCCCACCAAGGGGCACGGCGTTCCATCAAGCTGAAAGTGGAGATTGCCTGTGGTCTCCTAAGGCTATTTGTGCCAGTGAACCTACAGATGAAGGAGGGTTACTGTGTTCACGGATGTGATTAATTCTGCCTGTCAAAGGAAATAAGTTTGCTACCACACAATGGAGGGAGAGATGGTCTGGAATACAGGAGATCCTGATGGTGCCTGTTGTCCCATGTTCTATAATGAAAATTTACAGTCACCTGACAGTCAGGAATGCTCCTGGCATAGACTTTTCAGAAATGAAGGTTTGGGTCACCACCAGGAGGGAAATCACAACCAGCCATTGGCTGAAGGTGAAGGGAATATAAAATATGAAACCTTTTTCTTTCTTTGTTCCCCACTCCAAATCTTCTTTAATCTACCTTAAGATATGTTAGTAGTAGTTAACCTTATTTATACCTCAATGTTTAAGCTACAGGATGGCAGAAGGTTGAATGTGACTTAACTATAAGAGGAATGACCGTCGTTAAAAAGTGAATACACTGAGTCTATATTATCTTGGAGAGAGGGTATTAGTGTGTTTTCCATTATATGAGAGATACTTGTATCATGTTAGCTAGAGGCATAATTTTCTCATGTCTTTATCTGGAAGTTAAATATGGTTAAAAGGTATAGATGCCAAGTCGACAGCAGATGGACTCTAGTGTTTTTTTAACTGTGTCAATTTAGTTAGGTTGGATCTATTTTTCTCAGAATGCGGTGCCCTGTGTGGCTCTGAGTTAAAATTGGCCAAAAGCCCAATTGGAAGAAGGAGGAAGCAAAGCAGTAGATTGCTCTTGGGAGGTTAGATGCAGCGGTGCCAGGGGGCACAGCTTGCCTTTGCTCTCCTCCACCCCACGTCCAGCTCTCCTTCCTGACTGGTGACCGTTAGGAAAAGCAGCGGCCCCAGGCCACCTCCAGAGCCTGGTGGTAGACCCACCAAGGTGGTGGGTCACAGGAGCCGGAGTCTTCAATCTGTAGTCCCGCCTTCGTGGCTGGGCATGCTTGGCTCCTCGGATTGGTGCCTCCTTCTCTGACACTCCAGATTCCTTCCTGGGCCCTCACTTCCCCCAGCTCCACCTACAGCAGTGCAAGGCCCCATTCCTGTACTAAATCCCATATCCCATATTCCAAGGTCTGATTAGATCTTGACTTATTTAAATGCTATGTCAAACCAAATGAAGGAATTTTAAGTGGTGAGTGATTGAAGGAAGAGTGCCTTCTCCAGGAAATCTAGATAACTGCTATGATTTTAGTGCCATTAATGGCTAGTAATAATAATAATAATAATAGTAAGTGTCATTTACTGAGCACCTACTATATGCCAGGCACAGGGCCTTGCATACCTTACACCATTTATTCCTCACAAAAACCTCTTGAGGTAGGTACAAATACCATACTATTTGGCAAGTGAGAATATGTTTAGGGCTAGCTCAGACCTGAAAATGCATGTTCTTAACAACTATGGTATACATATAAAATGCCTCCACTTGTCACACATTAAAACTATTTATTCACTTATTAGTGTCCATCACTAGACTATATTTCAAGGTCAAGAAATACATCCCTTTAATATCTTTATTCTTAAATCCAAAGTCTGAAAATTAGAAGGTTTATGGTAAATGTTTGCTTAACAAATGGACAAAGCGAAGGTACAGTGGTAGGCCATGTGGCCAGCATTAGGACTTCTGGTCAAGAAAACTGGCGTTGACTCTTGCAATGGACATTGGTTCACATTTCCAGGACATAGGCCTAGCTACATAAAAGAACTCAGAAACAATACAGAGTGAGCTTATGCTATTGATAGGAATAATGGTGATAGAAAGTGAGATTTATTATCTAGTTTAACTCACATGCTGACTGGGAGATAGGGAGAGGGGCACCCTGGAAGGGCCCCCTCTTATAGAAAAAACACGTAATACCTTGAAACCTGGCATTTATTTTTACTTTAAGGAGTACATACATCTATTCAACAGTAGGGGGAGCAAGATGTAGGGAAATCCTATTTTAGAACATTAAAGAAAGTGATTTTACACAAAGCACCTGAAAATGGGGTGTTGCTATATTTTGAATACTGACTTCTATTTGAAAAGATTTTGAAATTGCTTACTAGAGCTGTGGCATCCTAGCGCGCAGCTCAGGGAAGATTCGGCAATGATCAATAAGGAAAAATCATGGTTGATTGTTTTTAACCTACATTAACTGATTTGTCCCTTGACAGTGGTAAAATTCCCACCATGTTCATGCTAATTAGACCCAGGCTTGAACCCTTTATGGTGGTCTATGGAAAACCAAAATTGAAGTGAAAATTTTGTTTAAATGATACTATTCAAATAATTTCCCAGGTACAATATAGTGTAATAACATAAAATTTGCAGTACTTATAATTATGTATTTGCTTGTTTGAACAAGGCCTTTATTTTGCCTTGAAATTCAAGAAGAAATTCATAGGCTGGTTCTATGAAGACTAGAGAAAATCAAGGTCACTTCAAGTGTATGGCAGACAGCTCTATGAACAAATGTCGATGGTATTACCCTTTGAGGAGAGTCCTTTGAATACTTTCCATAACTCTCCATAAGAAATATTTCCTTTAAAATACCTCTAACTGGCATCAGAACAAACATAAGCTTTCAAAATTATTCTGACCACCTCTGAATTTTTAAATTAGAGTTGAGGGAAAAAATAGTCTGCATTGTCAAACTGAACAACTTAGTTGCATAATGAATTATTCCTATTTTATTTTAATTTAATTATGCAAATTTGGTCTGAAATTAATTCCAGTGCCTGTGGAGTTGACATTTGTTTGGTTCATTTCACTTTCAGAGCTTTTTCTTCTTTCCTAGTCTCAGTAAGCCCAGCTGGCAAGGCCCAGAGCTCTGAAACAGTCTGGTCTTCACTTAAGCTCATAATATTGATAATAGTAGGCATAACAACAATATAAACTATTTGATATGGAAACCAAAATACAATACAAAAACTGACCATGGAAATCTTCATTTGCTTTGTCAGTATAAATATGAGCAAGTTTATTCCTAAGCCTTGGGCTATGATAAAATTTTATGATACCGAAGTTAAGTTTTGGTATTTGTTGATTTTCTTAAGGTTGCAGTCTGTCATAGGTGTATGACCTACTTTGATGCAAGAGTTTCCTTACTATGCTATGCTTTCTTAATACTGTGCTGTTTTTGTTCACAAACCTCAAACTAAAGCAGTAAGCTGCAAAGATGATCTTGCTTTATATTTCAGCAGGTTCCCTGATGTACATGTGCGCACACACATACTAAACACACCTCTGAGATCTTCGGTCAGTAACTTTTCACCTCAAAATCCTAGGTACCCTTCCACTTAATACTTCTATCATCAATCCCAATTTTTATTTCAACAGCCTGATTACCAAATCTATAATTCCAGTTGAAGATAGGAAATCAACCCAAGGGACTCATGTCAGTTTCAGCACATTCTGGGGAAAATGTTCCGGATTTTAAGAGGGCCTCCAGGTCACCTCAGCCATCTCTCCTTCTTCTGCCTTTAAGATTGCATGGAGTGCTGATCAATCTAAAGACACAATGGCTGGATTATTCATTCTGAGACCCAACCTAATACCTTACCGCTTTCTTCCATGAAGTAAGTATGCCACGTGATGTTGGACAAAAGAGAGAAACGCATTCAAGTGTAGATCTTTATTGCTATTGAAGTTGGTCTTCATAACGTGCATGAATGAAATCAGAGAAGAGCAAGGCGGGACTGTGGCACTTCTGGGACCCTGTAGTTACCAGTGGGTAGAAAAGGTTCTGCATTCAGCACAGCTCTGGGGGTTATAATTCAAAACACCCTATTAGAATTGGAACTTACCATTTACTTCAATGTGGGAGCATGGCTAAATAATTATACATCTCAACTATTGTGTAAACCAGCTTAATGAGCATTTCTCAGGCATGTCACATTTATACAATCGCTAAATAATTTTCTAAAATAATGTTGCATTAGAAATTGCCACACATCAACTTGGATTAGTTTTACTCATGGCCCTAATCATGCCTGAAATAAGATTTTTCTTTTCATGTCACTTTACTTATTTATTTATTTTACTATAATTTGGTACTTCCATTGAAGATGACTCATACTTATGGGCTGGCCAGATGCTCTGTTCAGTTTATTTGTAAGTGTCATATTTAATTGCCACTGACAAAATCAAACCTGGCATTTTTTAAAGCAGTTATAGCATCATTAAATGTCCTTTACATTCACTTTACCACAAAATA
This sequence comes from Myotis daubentonii, assembly GCF_963259705.1. Taxonomy (NCBI): domain Eukaryota; kingdom Metazoa; phylum Chordata; class Mammalia; order Chiroptera; family Vespertilionidae; genus Myotis; species Myotis daubentonii. Next base: position 60,719,590 of record NC_081847.1, read on the forward strand.
AACCTTGGAAGGTGTTCATTCCCATATCTTAACTTAGAATATACTGTAAAAATGCAAACAAGTGTTTAGTGTCTAACATTTAAAGATTTAAGGATTGAGAAAGTTGCAAGCATGCACTTTAACTGTGTTTGGCTCTTTGCAAGAACATGTTTCAAGGAGATATCAATTTACTCTCTACTTGAGAAGATATTTAAAACTTTGAGGCAAACAATTACTATATTATTAGTCAAGTATTCAAATTACTTTTGGTCTCCTTTAACCCTATCATCATCATCATCATCATCATCATCATCATCATCATCAATGCATTCATTTTTTTCTAAAGTAATCCTGAGCAAGACTAATAACTCAAGAAATGTTCTCAGGCATGAGGCTGAAATGAAGTTAGGAACACAAATGGAAGAAATTATACAATCAAATGCACAAACACTGAAGTAATATTTTGTGTTCCAAACACATTTGAATGAGTGATTATATATACAGAAAGATTAGCATTTAGGTCACCAAATTAGTCTTTTGAATTTTCTTGCTCTCTCATGGATTCTATTTGTTTCCTCACACCATTTACCATGTCACATTACCCATAGCACTTTATCTACCAGTATTTCCAAATTTTAAGCTGCTTACCAATGAATATCTCTCTACAGGAAGATTTACTTAGTGGCTGTGGTAATAAAACTGCAATTGGTAATCTGTTGAACTTTATCTGAAAGGAAAGTGCTTTTGCAAAATTTTCACATTCATGAATTAAAAAAAAGAATAAACACATTTTATATTTTTGCCTTGACTGTGTATATGCATTAAAACAATTTTGAGGAAATAAAAATGTGAGGAATTCAAGGAAACAGACTGTTACTATTTTTGTACTTTAATGGAATATTTGTATTGAAGAGTATATCTTGGGGGCAGGCTATCTTTTACTTTGCACCTTTGTATGTAAAAGAAGTGTAGCCTGCATTTGCACAATGCCAAACAAGTATTCTAGCTCAATCTGGTTGCTATGAATATCCCTGAATGAATGGCTATTTAGAAATTAAAATGCATAGTCAGTCCTTGAAGAATACTGGTGCATTTCTCATATATTTGCAACTAAGTAACCCTTCCTTTTGCTATGAACATGGATGTGAGAAAAAAATAGGAATGTGATGCTTTACTAACCAAGATACATCATTTTTGCTCAGATATAAATAATGTTACAAATTGATGTAGAAATACATTCTATATTTTGTAAAAATGCCCTGCGTCCTGATAAAATAGCCCTAAATGTATGCTGTTTCCAATCCTCACAGCACGGGAATCATCACATTATCCAACATGCTGGAACAGTATTGGTGAGTGACAGATTTCCTACTTAGTTTTATCCCTTCATACCACATATAGAGATGAAATGCTTATTTTAAAGCAATATATAATTCAGCAAAAATCATTCTTGCTCGTAAAGCTAGGTTATTACTTAGAAGTGTACTGATACTACTCAATTAAGAAGTTCTGTTAGTTGAGGTCAGTTATAAAAGGGGTGTTATTAAATATCTAATAGTAGAGAAATATATATTTTGAGTATTTTAATGCCCAAATCATTTAAATCTTAATTCCAAATATGCATCTATTACTAATAAAAGAAGATATCTACCTACTGACAGATAAATAGATGACAACTATTTTTGTTTTTTGTTTTTTTTAATTTTTCAAAATAATCACTTCACTTTATCTGCAATTGTGGGGATATTAGAGAAAAGACAAATATAAGTTGTCTTATGACGATCTAGCTTATGAAATTGTGTTTTGCCTCCTTGCAGTTGCTTCTGCTGGTTTTTCTGTCTGACACCCCTTTCCCACTTTTTTGCACCTGGCTGACATTTTCTTCCGTTTTCAAGCTTCAGCTGCAGGGTCCATATAATAACTCCTCCGTAATTCTTACACTGTTGAAATTATTGGTGATGTGCCTGTGTCGACAGCAATACTACCGCAAGATCCTGCAGTCTGGAATTGTGTCTTCTTCATATCTGAATCCCTTCCACTTAGCACAGTGCCTCCCTGGCTCACAATGGGCAGTTAAAATATATCTTGAACTGTTCCACAAATAAATGATCTATTTTACCAAAAGGGCAGCAGCTTCACCAAAAATGTTTACTCATACAGGTGAAATTACTTTCTTTTAAGTTCTATCTATAAATAAATGGAGTAATAAGGCAATTATTCAAAACAACAACAAAAAGCAATGGCCAAAGTCCTACGCTGAGACAGAGCAGTTTTTTGGCCTGTCCTCCTTCAAATGACCTAATACAACTTTTATGACTAACCACTTGTGTATTTTCTTCCTTTCAAAGTATAGCCATAGTTTAAACATACTCGTTTCTCAATCTAAAAGCAATTCTTTATCAATTTTCCCATAAGGTTCTTTTACATTATTTAAACATGATTGGATGGTTAGCAATTCCTAGTATCGAGTGGATTTGTGTCAATAATATACTGTTAGATTAAATTTTTGAAGTACTGAAAAGGTTGCAAATTAATGTCCAACAATACATTTGCTGAAAGGATATTTTCTAAGGAATAAATGTTACTGTAATGTTTCATTGTATGACACTTGTCTACATACCGCGAACAGGAGTAACCTCATGCTCACTGTGAAACTAAAGCTTTCCTAAGAACTCCAGCCTAACTGCCTTTTATCTCTTTTTGAGGGATTTTCTGTTTCTTCCACCTCTGGGTCCGTGGCCTCTGTTTCTCCCTTGTGATTGGCTTCAGGGGGACCGGTGACAGTGTGGGCTCAGAAAAACAGCTAAAGCAGCACAGGTTATTGAGACAGACACATGCTTTGTGATGCTCCTGGTGAATCCGGGAAAGCTTTTTGAGTCTGCTAACCACACACCATGACCAGAAAAAACAAGGAATGGATCAGCCAAACATCCTGTTTGTCACACAGGGCCATCCCATAGGCAAGCACTGTTGATGGAGTAAGGGTTGGGAGCCATTTTAAAGTTGAATACATATAGTTTCAGATGGTAGAAAGCCTGAAGTGTTTTATCTCGGGGTCAAGGCTGAAATCCCAGGATGGCAGCCATGCACACTCCTACTGTGGTTCATGCCCATAGGGACTAACACTACTAGCCCCGTGCTTTTCTGACATTAGAGAGAAATAGATGGCACCCACAAAATTAGTTGCTCATGGGGTGTTTGGAAAGTGGCGGGAAGTTGTTGACTAAAGCTGTTGGTGCAAATGGGCTCCTCAACTTGTGGTGACTTTAATACAAAAAACAGATAACTTTCCTAACCATTTAAAGTCATTCATTTTGAAGAATACTTAGAATGCTCTCCAGAGTTAGTCATTCAAAAACAGTCTACAGATTCATCCAATGATTTTTAGCCAAAAAATTTAAAAGATAAAGTAACAGTCTGGGTCTATAGAATACAAACTCCACAAATATAAATTCTATTCTTTATTTGACTGTAAAATTATTTTTATATCTTGACAAAAATACTTTTCTGATCAAAATACAAATGCGCATGCTTAGTTTGTCCTGGTTCTATGTTGTTGGAGGGTTTTTTCTAAGTTTTCTAACTCAAATTTTTTTTTTCAAAACTGTATTTTTAAAAAGAACCTGGAATGACTAAAGAGAACATTAGTAGAAAAAGTTTGGTCCAGATAATTTCAACAAATCTACACGCACTTGCTCCTCACTTCAGGTCTTCACAAAGCCTTTCTCCCTGCCCGGCTCCTCAGACAGAAAGGGGCTGAGACCCAGGGCTTAGCCTGGCCTTTCTGATGTGACCAGCCTCTATAAGTGGAAATGGAATCATCATGGCCAAAAACAGCCACATAGGCAACTCAGGCAATCATTCGTTGTTTTATAATATTTTGATCATGGGACCATGAGAAGCATACATCTAGCTCTCATTAGTTCCATGGTCTATTTGGGGGGCATTGTAGTGGCTTGTCCTCATGTTTAAAGGTGTCTTTTTTTATTTCTAATATACTTACATTATAAAGACTTTTCAGTGCAGCACTTTTACTAACAACTGAGTAGTAGATTTAGCCTACTACTTTTCTGTATTTTGCCTTAATAATAGGAGTCATCGTTTACTGAAGGCTTATTTGTGTCAGGAGTTGTTCTAAGTTAAGTATATTAGCTTACTTAGTCCTCATTTAAATAACTGATTCCATGAGCCTGATGCTATTACTTATATCCATTTAACAAATGTGGAAATGCATGTACAGTGCTATCTGAGTTACACTTTCAGCCATTATGTTATGTTGCCTTATGCTTTCGATTTTTAAACCTTACATTATTCTCTTAATAAAAAGGAAGGCCATATGTAATGATTCGGTTTAGCAATTGATTCTATTTTCAATAAAACTAAACAATTTCTTACAACACTCTCTATGTACCAAGCCTGTTGTAAGCACACTACACAGGTATTAATTCATTTAATCTTTGCTCCAGTGCTGTGGGATAGGTACCATTATCATTCCCATTGTATGGGAGGGCAAATGAAGACACTGAGAGGTTGGTAACTTGCCCCTAGTCACCCAGCTAGTATGATAGAAAATTTTTTTGGTGGTGGTGGTGGTGGGGTGGGGGGTGGGGTTAAGGCATCTGGCATCTGCCAAATTGGAATTATTTTAACATTATAGTCCTGCCATTGCTTTTTGCCTTTAAACAAATTACTCCATCTTTCTAATTTTTAGCCACCTCATTTACAAGTAATGGTTGGCAGTGGGACGATTCCATGATCTCTAAAATCCCTTCCAATATTTCCCAATTGATTTGGTACAACAAACCCTGCAAAGTCGCATGGAAAAAAGCCTTGTTTATGCCAGTCTGAAGACTTATCACAGCTTTGAATCTGGCTGTACATTCTAACACTTTCTGCATATCTTCAAGAATGGTTTCAGGAAAAGGATCTAGCAGTAAGCTAAAAATGTAGGAAATATTTTGTTGACTTTCAGAAGTGCCAATTTCAGCTCAGCATCTGCCAATAGATCCAGATAATCCTACACACTATAATTCCTGGCTCCACCACTCACCAGCTGTGTAACCTGGGCAAGTACTCCATTGTCCTGACCTTAGCATCTTTCTCTGCACAATGAGGATAATAATAATCCTACCCCAATAGAATTGCTGTGAGAAGGAATCGAAATAATATGTGTAAAGCATGTACAACAGACCTTGGGCCATGGGAAGTAGTGAGTAAAAATTTAGTATTATTATTGCAAAAGACCTTTTTTTCTAAGAAGGGGAAAATAGTGAATTCCAACTATTGTCATAGTTGTAGAGGATCCTTCTGAGGTCTGATGAAAACCCAGTCTCCCAAGATTTGGAAAATTGGGCTCAACCTTTTTATCTTCAGGAGCAAAAAAGAAAAAAATCCACTTAAATTGCTCAATGGTTAAGATAGATATGACTTGATACTGAACTATATTAGTTTGGTGAAGTTACTTAATTTCAGAGGGCCTGTGTACACAAGATCAATATGAACTAGATGGTTTTATTTAACCTGATTAAATTAACTAGCCAATAAGTATCATTAAGTCTAGTCAGTTGTACTGGATTTTCTAGTTTGTAAGGGATAGATTTAATCTGTCTCACCCTCTTTAGTTAAAGAGGTAGTGGTTTTATTATTTGCTAAAATTCTTACAGTATATTTTCTGAGGACTGGAAACTATATTTTACAGTATTAGAATTTGATTTTTCCTTTTAAACAACTCACTAATACAGTATATTAATTACCCAGCAATTTAAACAACTCATCATATAATATATAAATTACCCAGTATGCAAGGTAATAGAGAAGAAAGCCTAAAGACATTTGAATTCTTTTTGTGTGTGAGAAAACATGTGAGACTTGAAATTTAACACTACCTGGAGGTCTGATTACACTTGCTTGTCACTTTTACTAGTGGAAACTCACTTTTGCTATAAAGAAGTGCCAAATAAATTAATCCACAGTTTTAAAGTGCGTTATTAGCTTAATGCAGATTCCTGGAAATATACTAGGTCCTTTAAAATTGATTACAGAATATTATAATAAATAATAGTTTATTAAGTATATTCACTGCAAAGTTGTGTGTACAAATATGATATGATTATATCATGGACAAAACAAACACCCTGAATTTAGATAAAGCTTTCAGAGCCGAAGGCATTCATAGAGATTACGTCACCCACCAGAGATCCAGAGGGGTTAAGTGATTTGACTAAGTTATAGAGAATAAGAGGATAGTCTAGACTTCAGCAGAGGCTTTCTTGAGCTCAACTTGAGGGATGTCCCACTCTTCTACTGCATGCATTCAGACAACATATTATAATAATAATGGCAATAACCACCACTTATTAAGTACATACTCTGAGCCAAGTGTTCTGTTCAGCTCTGTACTTACAACTCTTTGTCCCCCACCTCATAGCTCTATGAGGTGTGTACAGTTTCTTCCATTTTATAGATAAATGACTGGGACTCAGCACTGTGGCTTTCAAAGCTATGCAGCTAGGCCCAGGCAGAAAGCTGGGGGCCATCACACTCTTATATCTCCATTCTTTGCACCGGACTCACTGCTTCACCCATGGGACCAACATGACCGCATCTTTGAATTTTCCTTTAAAATCAGTATTTTAATCTCTTGCAATGAGAGCCTTGGCTGTGTGCAACTGCAGAACTTGTATCCAAGGGGCTGAAGAACAGTGACACCATTCCCAATAATAGCTCACATTCCTGAAAATTAACTCACTGGCTTTTAATAAAATCAAGTGTAAAAAACCTACCACATTATTTTAACATTATCGTTTAGTCTATGTAGACCATGGATTCAAGAATATGAACTTGGCCCTGGCTGGTGTACTCAATGATTAGAGTATCAGCCCTTGAACAGATGGGTCTCAGGTTCGATTCCCAGTCAAGGGCACATACCTGGGTTTTGGTTGGATCCCTGCCTTGGTCAGGGTGTGTGTGGGGGGCAACCAATTGATGCATCTCTCACATTGGTGTCTCTCTCTCTCTCTCTCTCTCTCTCTCTCTCTCTCTCTCTCTCTCTCCTCACCCCTTTCTTCCTTCCCTTCCATTCTCTCTAAAAATCAATGGAAAAAATATCCTCAGGTGAGGATTAACAACAACAAGATTATGAACTTGAAAATAGTCAACTCCAAGAGGATGAAACAGGATATTAAGCCTGGCGCTCTGTAAATTAATACTTTGAGGTGAACTAGAAGCATTATTAATAATTACTATTTATTTAATGCTTAATTCTTTTTGAAAGAGAAACTCCTAAATGGTTAATATTATCTCTATTTAAAAGTTAAAAATATACTGGAAATTATTTGAGTAATGATGGCGCTGAGCACTTTAGGGACAATAACTACAATCATAGTAGCTGTGTCTTAGCAAAATATTTTAGATTTATCAGTCAAACTGTTAAATGTTTGTGTTAGAAGCATTAGTTCCAAGGCAAAATGAGGCAATATTTGTTTGTTTGGAAACTTTTTTATTAAAAAAGATTTTTAATAGTAATGCTATTTTCAATACAGGTGTGATGGTACTCAATAAAGTATTGTGTACTACTTGATATAGTGAATTTAAGAATGTAACAGTCCAACTAGATTCTGGCCCCCTGTCTCTCCATTAGCAACCCTAGTAGCAAAATGTAAATATCCTTTTAAAAAATAGAGAGGCCTTTGGGCAGTTGGGTGAGCAGAGGGGGGTGGGGTAAGGAAAGTGCTCTTTCCTGACATACTCATGCTTTTGGCTTTGACTTCACCTAGTAAGGTCAGTTCCCAGAGAACTGAATCAAACCCTCCTATGATCCGCGGAAGCGCAGGAGAAAAAAAGCTTGTCGTTCACAAGCAGCTATGGACAAAACCAGCAGCAGCATACAGGGTTAGGGAAATGAGGGATTCAGAAAAGAAGCTAAAGTGCACAGTTACTGTAAAAATATATTATTTTGATCCTAAGAAAATTAAGAGCATTTTATCTAATGAACTAGATTGCTGACCTTTTAATACATTTGGTTTTCATGGAACATACAATCACCATCGGCCATAGAAGACTAGTTTGCATTTAAAAAAATTGCTTGGAGTTATCTACAGGACTCTTGTGAACACAGTTCCAGGATAGCATTCTGTAGCTCTTTGGGTATTGGAAGATTCCCTCCCAGAAGTCCACGGGGAAAGAGGGGGTGAGCCTATCTTCTCACTCCTTTCCTCCTGGCTCCTCTTTCCCTAATCGCCAGTACTTTCCAGTTCTCCGACCTCTGCCCCCGGGGCCTGAGACCGGGAAATCATGAAGAGTTTCTCCTGGTTTGTAAACGGCCTCTGCACTGGCTGGGGTGGCTGGTCCCTGGGTGGCCCTTGACTGGCATCATCCGGGACGGTCTTGGGAGGACTCAGCACCTCCGCGCCCTGGGGGGCGGTGGCCTCACAGTCTGGACTTTTACTGGCTCCTGCGTCCACAACCGACTCCAAGGAGGTGCCGGCCTCCCGCAGGGGGCTGTAGCCTTTATGGCTGCAGGATAGGTCCTCGGACTGGGAGCTGGGCGAGCCCAGCCTGGCGGGGGGCGAGTCCTCCAGTTCCAAGGGGGGCGAAGGGGAGGCAGCGTTGGCCAGAAGGCTCGAGTCCAGGTCCACGCCGCGCGGGGAGGGCGGGGGCTCCGGGGACAGAGGCGCCCGGCGGTCGGGGCGCCCGCTCGCGCTGCCGCGCCGCAGGGCCCGGTGCCTGCCGGTCCTGGGCAGCTGGCCGCCCTGCGCCCCGGCCTCCTCCAGCTGTCTGGGCGCCCAGCGCGCGTCACCCGGGTCGCCGCGGAGGTCGGTCAAGCTCAGGTCCAGTTCCCCCCGCGGGATCTCCCGGGAGCCGCGCTCCCCAGGGGGTCTCTGCCAGCTGCAGCTCGCGCCCTCGGAGTCCCCGTCCCCGTCGCGGTCCCCTTGCAAGGGTAGCAACGCGAAGGCGCTCAGCGAGGAGTCCAGGAGGGAACTGGCCGTGCTCTGGCGCCCCCAGCTCCCGCGGGGGCTGCAGGGCCCCGGGGTGCTGCTGCTGCTGGCGGCCGCGGAGGCGGTGGCGGCTGCGGCCACGGCGGCGGCGGCGGCGGCGGCCCGGCGACGGCCAGCCACACCCGAGCGCTCGCGGTAGATGCTGTACACGGCCTCCGCCAGGCTAGGCGGCTCCCGCGGGCAGCGGGAGGACGAGGCCGGGTCCGGCGGGGACGCGGAGTCCCCGGCCCTGCGGCCCCCGCTGAGCGCGGCGGGGTGCGGCCACGAGCCCCTGGCCAGCATCGCCGCCGCCCCGAAGGCGTCCCCGGCGCCGCCGCCGCTCCCGGGCTTCAGCTCCAGGCCCCGCGCCTGCACGTAGCTGAGGAAGCCATTGAGGGGGGCGGCCCCGGGGGGCGCCGAGGCGGCGGCGGCGGCGGCCAGGTCTTTGGCGCGCAGGCTGTGCACGTCGATGACCGTGGAGTACAGGTCCCGCAGGTTGATGATTTTGGTCTTCTTGTCGCGGTTCTCGTGCAGCACCGCGTTGGCGCAGATGAAGAGGAAGATGCCGATGCCCATGATGAGGGGCCCGAAGACCTTGAGCTTGTCCGAGTTCAGGTAGCCCGAGAAGACGCGGAAGAAGAAGCCCACGGACGTGGAGGAGGGCGGAGAAGGGGCGGCGGCGCGCACGGGAGGCGTGCTCCCGGGCGCGCCGGCGGAACTGGCGTTGGCACCCCTCACCGGCCCCGGGGGGCCCTTGGACCGGCTTTTGCTGCCGCCGCTGCTGCTGTTGGCCGCGGTGGGGGCGCGGTGGCCGCTGCTGGCGGGCGGCAGCTGTTTGCCCCCCTCCCGACTGGCCCCGTTGGCCTTGGGCCAGTAACCCACGACGGCCATGGCGATGCCCACCAGCAGCACCAGGATCCCGCAGAGGGCGATGAGCCCCGAGATGGAGCACAGCTTCAGCTTGCCCTTCACCACCACCACGTCGTTCTTGCGCCTCTTCTGGACTTTCCGCTTGCGCTTGGGAACCTGGCTGGGAGGGCGGAGGGGATCCTGCTTCCGGGCGGAAATCCTCAGCAGGCCGCCGGTGGCGATCATGGCGCGCCGGTGGAGTGCGGGGCTAGCCCCGGGGGCGGAGGCTTGCGCAGGGGGCGCGCCCGCTGCCCGCTAGCTGCTCCGCCACCTCCTCCTGCTGCAAAGCAGAGGAAAACAGTCAGGCTCTCGGCTTGGCTGCAGCAACATGCCGCGCGCTGCAACTGTCCCGCTCCCCCCAGCCCTCCACAGGTGTGCCTCCTCCCCAGGCACGCTAAGGGGAGTGCGGCCTAGAGAGACCAGGGGATGGGGTAGGTGGACTGGGGAAACGCAGCGTTGTTGCAAACATTGATAGAAGGCGGTAAGACACTTTGAGAGGAGCCTTCTTCTCTCCCCCATGCCTCCATTCACACACACTCTACGGCTAACATTCCAGCGTCTTCATTTCAAACTCTCCTGGTTGGCAGCCAACAGAGCTCCGACCATTAGGAGACACCAAATGTGGGGACTCGGCGTAGTAGTTGAGGACTTTCCAGGCAAAAGCCATTCCCTCTGTCCTCCTGGAGTCAGAAGATTCCCAAGGGATTTGCCGCAGGAATTTCAACTCTCACCCTAAGCCAATAATTTGTCAAGGTTCAGTCATCAGTCACTAAAACAGCCCCCAAAGTTACTATGTTGCACAAGGGGAATTCATTTCACGGGGTGAAAATTAAAGGTCATACATATGCTGGCAGCGTATGTGCCCCAGGTAATTAATAGAGAGCCCACTGCTGGCAGAACACCAGAGAGAGGTGCCAATGCTCTGACAAATATCTGCACAAAGACGTCTTCCACCTATTACTGTTCCCACAGCTAAAGGCAAGCAGATCCCTTTCGTAGCCTTTTCATCATCTCTTTTCTGCAACATCTGGACAGCTTCTTGGAGCGGAATATTTAGTTTTCGGTAACCGGTTATGTAACCCAGCTCTTCCTCTGGCCTCCCCTCCCCTGGAGGAGCTCCCATACAGGTACCATATGCTAGACCTCTTCAGGGGGGTTGAGAGGTCCCCAGGATCTCCAAGAGAAAGATCTCTTTATCCTGTGGGAAAAGTACCACCTTAAAAAAAAATTCACCCGTCTGCCATAACGGCTTTCTGGCCCCTTATTAATGTGTCAACACTTTCCAGAATCCCAAAATTCAAATGAGTAGGCAATTAACTAGGCACAGCATAATAATGATGATTTGTAAAATGACATTTCCCCAAGGGAGAACACATTTTCTTCATCTTTTTCTCATGAGGTCATTTTTTTTTTTTTTTTTAGGAAGGGAGGGTGACAACCATCAGTGAATGACCTATCCTATAGGAAGTTTTGTTGTTTATAATAAAGCTGAGGTTCTGTACATGCAGATGTGTCTCTGTGGATATCTTTTAGCTTCTAAAAACGAAAGGCTTCGGTATCACTCACAAGCCTTTTGGCATTTTATCCTTTAGAAAGTAATTCATGTGTCAGAATAAATTACCCTTTGAAAAGGTGGGATGACTTAGGTAGAATTTTGCTTTTAATTGGTGCCTGGGTGAAGAGCTTTGGCCCTCGATTCCCTCCATTATATCAATATAGGCAGGATCTTTTCTCCACCCGAGGAAAAGCAAATGGTAATCAGCACTTTACAATGTTTGCAAGTCAATATCTCCTGAGGATTTAGTTGGTTTTCAGTAAGGAGAAATACTAGGTAGGTTAGAGAGGGGTCAGTAGAGAGAATACATCTATTATAATTTTGTTTTTAAGAAACTGCACAAGTACAGATTGTTAAAACACACACACACACACACACACACACACACACACACACACACAAACCCAGAGTAGCTTATTGTCCATCTGACCCCCCCTCCCCCAGTAAGCACGATTATTATGTAGTTGTAACACAGACACTGCTGTTTTAAGTGATCCCTAGACTCTAGCATCTTATCTGGAGATCTGTGCTTATTTTAAGGATTTAGGAGCCAGACATTTTAGAAACAAAACCGGACTCGGTTGGCAGGTGACTCTCCCAGATGAGAGAAGGGCTAACATTTTGTTGGGCATCCATAGGGTGCACCAGGTTGCCGGGTGTCTTGGGGAGGAAAGCCCCACCATGTATTTCTCCTCGGGCGTTGGCTCTGGGTAGACTGTAAGGAAGACTGGATTTCAATCAACCTTTACAGAAGATCTTTAAGATTACTTTAACAGCTAGTAATTAACTCCCTGGTTTATTTTTCCTCAGCTCTGTGGAAAGCTGGGCTTCTTTCTAACATATCACCATGACATGAGACACTAAGCACAGTGGTCGGATGTGAGGGAAGACCACCTCTGAGGCTTTTTTTTTTCTTTCATACAGAACGAGGGAAAACTAACTTAGCAGTCGAGGTTGGCTACCCTCGAAATTTGCTGCCCGGTGCTGGTCTTTCTATGGTTAAGGAATGGAGGATGGGGGGGAGTCTAAAAATACAACTGCTTCCATGAGACACATTCAAGTTCGCGGCTCATGATGGATTGAGCCCCACTCTGTGTGAGACGCTCGGCGCCCACAGGCTGGGAGCGCCCTGCCCTGGCCCTGACTCGACCCAGGTCCTCGACCCCCGCCCCCTCCTCGGCAGGGCAGCGAGCCCCTGGCCCGGCGCTTTCGTCTGCTTATTAATGTTGGAGTCACATGAGAGCAGCAGCTGGGAGTCCGCCCCGGGAAAGAAGACAGGCGGGAGAGAAGTGAGGGCATCTGCACCCGCTTTTTGCGGGCAGCGCATCCCATAGAGCCCGCCCGGGCCAACGGCTCTCCCGTCCGGGGGCCCCGGCTAGCGGCGGCAGTGGTGGGAAGGGGCAGCTCGGGGGCCGAGGGCAGACCGAACTGCTCAAAATGGCAGCAGCAGAAGCCAACGATATCGCTCACTTACCCAGGAAGGCCGGGGCGGCTCAGGGCCGGCGATCGAGCGCCCGGGCGACACAAAGGAACCATGGAGAAACTTTTTCCGTCCGAGCCGGCCGCCGAGCGCAGGGACGGCGCCGCGGGCCCGGCCTCCGAGCGCGGCTCAGCAGCCCCGCGGGGGCGAGCGCCCGCCCCAGGCTCGCAGCCCCCTCGGGTGCCCTGGCGGGAGCCATTTCCAAGAGTTTCCCAGAAGTGTCAGGTCCTCCTCCCGCTGCATCCCGCCTGCGAGCCGTCTTCCCGCCGCCGCCCGCCGCCCGCCGCGCGCCCCGGCCGCCCAGCGCCTCTTTGTGTGGCTGCGGCGCGCCGGGCTCCGCCGGGTGGAGTGGAGCCCGAGGCGGTGCGCGGCTCCGGGCGGCCGGACTGGTCGCTGTTGCTAAGAGACCGGAGCCATGACACAGGGAAATTGCCGCAGGCTGGCAGTCGGTACCGGCCCAACTCGGCTCACCAGGGGCGCCCCCGCCCCCCGCCCCGCCCTCCGCCTCCTCCCGGGCGCCCCCCCACTTCCCCGGCCTCCCTCCGCGCCCCCGCGCACACGCTTGCTCTCCGGCCCGCCGCGCGTCCCTTCGGAAAACCGCTTCCCCGAGGACCGGGAGGCGCGAGGGCAGGCGGAGGAGGGGTCCAGCGCTGGGCGCCCGGGCCGGGGTCGGAGGACGCGCGTCGGGAGGACGGGGCGCGGGGCGCCTTGGCCTCGGCCTTCCCCGCCCCCGTGGCGCCGGGGGACCGCCGCCCGCCTCCGCTGGGAGCTTTGTTTCTTTCTTTCCAACTACCTGTCTGAGCAGAGGCCAGAGGGGGCCCGAAGGAAGGGCCGCCCTCCGGAGGGTCTTCCCATCCGCATCCGAGGGACGCTCTGGGTGACAGAGGGGTGGTCCCCCGTCTCCTCCCTCCCTTCTCTCTTTTGTTGCCTCTACTCTAGGATACGGACGAACCTTTGCTGTCCCCCCTCCCATTTGGGAGATTGCGGTGTGGACACTCAGCGAACACAGTAAGTTGTCCCCCAGCAAAAACTCGGGTCCGGAGTGGCGCCGTCCCCGCCGAGCGGGCGCAGCACGGGACCCGGGGCTGCCCGTCTCCGGTCCTCGCGCTTCAGGGAAGCCGGGCTTTGTGAGCGCCCGCCCCGACCTCGGCCTCTCCCTGGGAGCCAGCAGCTGGGGCGCCTCGGAGATTAGAATCTGTTCCCGGCTCTTCCCGGGGCGGCCCCTCCTGCTCCTAGCAGCAAGCATTAAAAGGAAAAGCTTCATCCTGCAAGGATCAGGGTTAGAATCAGAGAGGGCATGTGGGGGTGGGGAGGGTATCCACACTCCCTACGTCATTTGGAGAGAGGAAGATAGAGGTGCTTTCCCGGCTCCTCCCTGGCCTCTCAACCATAAAGTAAAAAATGATGGAAAAGAGAATTTCCCAGTGGAATTTCCCCATGTAGTTATGGAGAAAGTAAGAAAGATTTCAGTCACCTACTGGGACGAGGCAGCCAGGATTCAGGAAGAGAGCGACAGAAGAGCAGCAAGTGCTGTCTGAACTTGGGGTTCCAGACATAAATATTTTGGTGTATGTGCGCATGGGGCTGCCTGTTGTATGTTCTGAGTTTTGCTGTTTAAGGGGCCACAGAACCCCCATAGGAGGAGGGTTACAAGGTACTTCCTCCAAGTGCACAGAATTCACCTGTGTTTAAGGCTAAAGCGTACACTTTTCAAAAGGAGCAATAAGAACACAAACATTTTCAGGTTGAAAGAGATAAAAGTGGACAATAATATAGGAGGTGGTGATAGAGGTGTTGGGGAGACAGGATGGATGGAGGAGAAATGTTTCCCCAAAGGAACCCCTATCCCTCCTGTTTGAAAGTGATTGTCACCTTTCCCAAGCCAGTCAGGAATCTGGATGAGGATGAGGGCGCTCAGGATCCACCTCCTTCCACCTGTCTATTCCTGCCTGCGTGCAGAAGGCCAGAACGAAAGCTGCAGGAAAGGGAGTTTTAAATCCCACATCGGACTGTTTTCTTTTAGAAAAATCACTGCAAAGGAGAAACAACTGGGTCTAATTGTCATTTTTTAAAGTTGTTTTTTTGTTTGTTTGTTTGTGTGTATTTTGTTTGTTTGGGGTTTTTTGTTTGTTTTTTGCTCAGAGCTGCTTCCAGACTTCTTGAATCCCAATAATAGTCTGGTGTTTTATACAAAGATGGGATCTGAGAGCTCATCTCATCACACAGCTGGCTGTCAGGGGCTATGGGTGACAACTTCTGTCCTTGGTGGGCCTCTGTTTGCTGTATAAACTGGAATAATACTGCAGAACTTAATTAGGATTTTAGGTAGATTAAGCCACTGATGGTTTAACATTTCTGCATAAATTGTAGCCATTATGAAACTCATTGGAGGGATTTGGAGAAGAATTCTTTTCTAGACAAACAAGCTTTGGGACAGAGCTATTTTTTCTCTTATGTTGATGACTACAATAAGATTTATGCTTTATTAATCAAAGGCTTCCTTCCAAACTGAGCTCTTTGGAACTTTAAACTGTTCTATTTAACCCAAGTGTTTAGCGCCTTCAGTAATTTCCTTTGTCTTCAGCACAGGGTATGAGAGAAAATCAGATAGATCACGTGTGTTTCCAGTGGAGTCCTTTATGCCCTCTGTAATAACATAGTATCAACATACATTCCCAGGGGGTTCCAAGTTATACACAGTTCTTTTCAAAGGAACAATGATGCTTTTGGCCTTCCTGGAGTTATTTTCCTTCTAGTTTCACTGGCTGTTCTGTTTAGGTGGTATCTGAGATTATGGGACACCCATTTTCATCCTGCTGAGGACCCAATCATGATAATTCACTAGTGTCTCAGGAACTCGGAGCTCAGCCCAGCATTCTGACCATGTCGTCGCAGGAGAATAATGAAGGCCTTGGGGGAAAAAAATAAAGGAAAAAGATTAGCCAGTTTAGTTGGATTAAACTCTGACCTGAAACCTTTCATTTGCTCTTTCTTAAAAACAATCCTTATGTAATTTATCAGTTTCATAATTCATTCATAACCCATGTACTTGCCCTGATCATCTCATCACCTTGTCTGGCTCTCCGACTGTGTTCCCCAGGGCTGCGCAGGACGAGAAGGTGGCTGCTAGGGGCCCACTCAGGCCTTTCTTGATCTCCAAGAGTGTGCAGTGGGAAAGGGACATTGTCAGCAGCTCAGCAACTCCTCCCTCCCCATATGCCCTGCTCTCAGGTGGTCCCGGCTGCAGAAACAGAAGTAGTTTAGCTTAGTGGGTTCTGGAACCAGTTTGTACCCTTCACTTAATTTAAGTAAATAAATGACTTAAGTTCACTTGCCTTAGTGTCCCCGTCTGTAATGGAATAATGACACTGATACCTACCTCATAGCATTGCTCTGAGGAATAAAAGGGTTTAGTTCATGTGGTGTAGCTCATTAAAGGTAGCTGTCATCCTTAGTCCTAACATCTTTTCCCAGCTTGTTACCCTCACTCTCCCGTTCCGTTCACACTCTCCAGGATCTGCGTGGGACCATGGCTGCGCTTGTCCTTTCTGAAATGAGGTTGCAGGGTCAGCTGCTCTGACTGAGCTGTGTCTGTCCACATGCCATATGCCACGTCACACATTTTGCCATTAGGCCAAAGCCTTTTCATTTCAGTTTGCTGGAGAATCCATATTTCAAAATCATGTCACACTCCAGTCAAATTAGAAGTTTGCAAAAAACAAACAAACAAACAACCTTCCCCCCCCCCAAAAAAAAAATTGAGAGTATCTTCTTCAGACTGGAAGTTTGAGGATTTCACAGAAAGCACTCTCAAGCCGTTTTATGGTATCTTTACAACAGAAGGAGAACCATTACCCCAAGGTTGAAGACAGGACACAAAATATCTCACTTCTCCTCTTTCCTTGTTCCTTCTTTGTACCCTGCCAATTAAAAAAAAAGCAATATGACAAACAAAAGCATGTCAGGAGAGAGAAAAAAAAAACTAAGCACTGGATACAGCAAATAAAATATTGGGACATATACTGAAAAATGACTGCTCTTTACCGGAAATTCAGGTTTCCCTGGGCATCCTGTCTTTTATCTGCATCCCCAGCACAATATACTGTCCCTTGGTAGTCTCACAGTTCTTCATGACCCATGTAAAGGATAAAAGAACCTGATAAATCAGAAAATAGGAAATGCACTGGTGAATTGAGGCCACATTACATTTCTTTTGGACCAGAATGGGCTGGATCAGAAAACATTGAACATAGTCTGGATGGAGTCATAGAACTTAGAAGTCCAACAACGGTACTTCCATGGCTGAGCCATGCTGGCCTTGGGGTTTCTCATGGTCAGAGGTTACATGGTTGGTGTTTCCAGCCCTTCCCCATGGAACACTGCCATGCCAGAGGGTGGATGCTTGCTGTGCTCCACTCCCTGGGGCCCCATAAATGAACCTCTAAGAGGTAGAACTCAGCATCATTTTCAAGTACCTCAGTTTGGAAATTAGCAGTCATGCTAGTGTCATGGTCATGATCAAGCCTTTTCCTTGTGTTTCTCAAAGGTGTCAAAGAGCTCAAGGCCAATGCTTCTACCACAGGGGAAAGGAAATGATGAAACGTCTAAAGAGCCTTCCTCAGAGAGGGACTTCCACCTCTGCTCCAGATTACTGGCATGTAGCAATGACAGCCTTCACCTCTGCCTTCAGCCTCATTCCTTCTTCGTATTACAAATCGCCAGGCTGTCAATTAGAGACCTACCAGTGGTTGTTTTCTCTAATAAGGAGGTTTGTTTTTGTACATCCAGTTTTCCCCATAGCCCCCTTTTTTCTACCATTTTCCATGCACACCATCAAAGCTAGATTGTGTGCCTCATAGATAATCCAGGTCTGAGAGGAGACACTAGGGTCCCTGGGCAGCCTGAAAGCAGATCTGGCTGAGCTTGGACAGGGTTTTGCAAAGAGGGCTCCATCAATGGAAGAGCTAAGAAGAGACATACAGCTAAATTTGCTCCATGTTTCCAGAACATATCCTAAATGTCCACACTTAGGTCACTCCTATTATTTCTTACAATCTACAGGTACTGCAGACAGATGACTTGTCCCACTGAGAACTAATAGAAACTCACATGTCTGATCTCCTTTCAGAATTAATTGTGATGTGAGCCGCTGTGAGTACCCAGCAGGAAAGAAGAAACACACAGACAAGGAACTAGTTTTCAAAAATATAGAAACAAAAGATTCCACAATTAGTGCTTGGGTGACGGGTCTCTGATTCATCTAATAAGCATTTTCTTAAGCACTGCTTGTATGCCCATCTCTTTGATTCTTGCATTTATTCACTCAACAAATACTTATTGAGCATCTACTATGTTATAGTTAGCATTCTAGGCACTGGAGATAGAGTGGTGGACAGTGTAAACAAAGTCCCTCTCTCTTGAGGGGGCAGATAATAAGCAAGAAAATGTCAAAATTTGATCAGCAATATGAAGAAATTAAAAGACGGCACTTTCACAGGCCAGAGGGGGCAGCAAAAGGGGGTAATTTAGATTGGGTATTCAAAGACGGTGTCACCAAGGAGTGACATGCACACTGAGAATTGAAAGCTGAAAAGGAGCTGACCGTTTGAAAGTATTCCTGGGGACAGAAAAGAATGAAGGGACATGGACTTATTAGCCTATAATTAGTTAGACTTAACAAAGTCTAACTAAATTAGTGACCAATCCAAGGCAGAAGGATAAATCTCTAGGTGCTAGAGGACTTCAGAAAAAGATGGCCAGTGGGGAGAAAAACTACAGTTGACCCTTGAACAAATAAAGGATTAGAGGAGCTGACCACCATCAGTGTAGAAAATCTATAATTTAAGTCATCTCTCCATGATCACAGATTCCCAATGGCCAGTTGATTCACCCTTGAGCAACCCAGCTTTGAACTGCAAAGGTCAATTGAACTGAGCAGGTCAATTGAAAAAAACCTCTGAGTATACTAGTAAGTGGATCGGCACAATTCAAATCCGTGTTGTTTAAGGTCAGCTGTTATGGAATACTTCATGGATGTGGATCCCAGCCTTGACCCGGAATAGATTTGGAAAGTGGAATGTAGGCATAGAACTGGGTGTGTGAGCCATAATGATGCGGACATTTTAACAAGAGGCCCAGGGACTAGCGCGCCAAGAATGCCAGTCACAGAGATGTTAAGATGCTGAAAGTGGGAAGGGCCTTCAACGTGTGGTCTGAGGACCAGGGTCACCAGCAGCACCTGGGAGCCTGTAAGTAATGCAGAATCTTGGGCTCCACCCCAAACCTGTTGGACCAGAGTCTGCATTTTAACAAATGCCCAGATGATCTGTGAGAATGTTATATTTTGAGAACTATGCTCCAATTCAGTCTTCTCATTTTGGGGATGAGGGAACAGAATTTACCTGATCCCCATTATTCGCACGTGCATGCACAAGAGCGAGAAATCTGCTTTTAACTGTTTGTTTCAAATAGTGAACATAGATGTATATAACACCAGTGGCCAAATGTGTTTTGTTGTTTATATAGGGCAGCAGCATGGGTTTTAGTTCAAATAGAAGAGCAAAGTTCAAACGTGGTTCCTTTTTGCAGGTTGATGCATCTGTCCAGGAAATGGGTTTGGTGGATGTGAGGTCTGAGTGCAGTGTTCTAAAACATCAAATTTACTCTACTCTTGGGTTACTCTTTGGATTCAGATCATTTATTCTCAAGTAACTTGGCCCCTTCTATCCATGTGACACTGAGCAAGTTATCTGCCTGACTGTAGTTGTACTGTTTATAAAGGATGATTTGTGATGCCTCTCTGTCAAGGTAGTTGTGAGGAAGAAATGAGATCATCATCAGTGGCTGCTGATGGAATAGTTGTGGGTACCCCATCAACACCACCACCCAAAAAGTACACCTAAGTGGACGTATAGAAATAAAGGCTGAGTACTTGCAATGTTCCCCATCCCATATCCCTGTTCCTAAGCCTGCTGTATAACTTTCGAAGCCCCTGCTGTCGGTGTTGGTTGAGGTATAAGCATTGAGGCCTGTACAGCATTATTCAGATGTTAGTGGTTGAAGTGACGATGGTGAATATGTATAGAGCGCTTATTATGTGTCCAGGGCTGGGTATTGGAGATGCAAGGGAAGGCAAAAGCTACCTGTGAAGTTTGGGTCAGATCCTAGCGCCCCGAATGGCTTTGTAGTTCTGAATGAGTCCCAGGTGGTGGCAGTGGCTTCCTGATCTCCACTCCCTCACCTCCTTATCTCCTGAGCTTGGACACTTACCAATTGTGCTCTGAAGTTAGGCTTGGGTTTCCTCAGTCTCATGCCATTGTGACCATCATGTCAGTCCCACAGTTTGCTCCACTATTTAGGAATTCAGGTGGAGGGGCTCATACAGCCTCACAATGTTTTAGAATCCCCAATGCTGAGTTATTGACTATATAACTACGTAATATTTTTTAAAAATATATATTTTATTGATTTCTCACAGAGAGAAAGGGAGAGGGATAGAGAGTTAGAAACATCAATGAGAGAGAAACATCGATCAGCTGACATCGATCAGCTGACTCCTACTCCCCCCCCCCCCCACTGGGGATGTGCCCGCAACTCAGGTACATGCCCTTGACCGGAATCGAACCTGGGACCCTTCAGTCTGCAGGCGGACGCTCTATCCACTGAGCCAAACCAGTTAGGGCAACTACGTAATCTTAATGTTTGGGCCTCAAGGTTGTTAGGAGCCAAAGGACCACAAGGAGGAATTAAATTTCACATTTGAAGGGGGTGCTGCCCAATCATTTTTTATTATACATACCTTTCAAATGACCCCATGGTAACATCTGTAATACATTTATATCCTTTGAGGGTATACATGGTCATAGCAAAAGAGAAAACTGCTCCCCAAAATTCCCATCACAAAGCATAGAAATGTCTAATACATAAAACCAGTAAATCAGCACTGACAGCATATTTTCACCCAATGAAACTCTTGTGATTGTTTCAGAGCCACAAAAGATATATTAAATGATTACAATGGGCTCAAAGTAACAATATTTTTCTAAAGGGAAAAAGCACACAGCATTTTCACACTAAATTTAATTTTGAATTTCTATAAAATCTTACTGTCAACAACCTCAGCTGGTTTCTTTATACAGGAGCAGATTGAAGTATCATTACATCAAAAAAGCATTACAGATTTTTTTTTTCCAGTGAGAAAGATGCAAACATCCCTTCTTGACAGGTAAAGTGATTACAGAGCTTCTTATAGAGGTGAGATATTGGTGTTGCATACTGGAAAATAATATAGAGAAAAAGCAAAGATAATGCTTCAAAATATTCCTGGTTTTTATTATTCTTTGAAACACCTTCTCCAAAGATCAGGGTTTGGCTACAGAAAAATCTGAAGGGCTATGAGTTTTACAGAAAATCGTGTAAGAACTTAACATATTCACCTCACAGAGTGAAGCCGTGTCTCAGTTCCTTCAAATTCCTCCCAATCACTTACAACGTCTGGCTTTTGATGACATTAATATTAATGAAATGATAGAAAAATTATACTTTCTGGAAATCAGATATCAATCAATGTTACAGCTCCACTCTTTTTTTCTTTGCCAAGGAAATGATGTTTTTCCCATTTACAGAGATAAATATATTATGATCAAGGCTGAGAATCCACACCCACGGGAGAAGAATTAGGAAAGATGAAATTTGTAGCAGTCGCTTTAAGAGCTTACACATCAGGGTGTCTATTTAATGGCTCACTTTAGAAGTGCTAGAAATCAGGGACTATCTACAGCTTTATTTTACAGAGGAATTTCTCCAGGCATGTGAGAAATTCTGAGGGCCCAGGTGAGGAGTGCTGGTCTGGTGGGGCAAGCAGTCATGTTTCTCAACTGGGAGGCAGTTCTGAGACTCCAGGCCTCCATCAATGGAACGAACTCTCTGATTCTCTGGCCCATTTCTGCCGGCATGTAGAGACATCAAAAGGTCAGCTAGTGTCTCTTTCTCTGAGCAAGACAGGCTCTAAGCCATGTCAAATGAGAGTCTTTGTACTCTCCTCCCGGGTGATGCTTCACCTCATCAGGTGAGGTGGAGACTGAAAATGCGCTATTTGTTCGAAGGATATAGAAAGTCACACTGGATAAGTTGATTCCCTTTTTGTTTTTGCAGCCATAAAAACCTCAAGGGCATATTGCATAACCTCTTGGGCACAATACATATTAATGTCCTATTTAAATGATGCATAATGTTGAATAGCTGGTATTGAGTCATGTGATTTGAAGAAAGTACAAATGACATTTAAAGATTCCCTCCTGTCTTTTGAGCCCTACTGTTCTCACTTAAAACTGTAGAAACCGGGGATAGGTCATTTATGTAATGTTTATTAGAGCACTTTGCTTTCTACTTCTCTTATATGATTAGAAACATTGGTTTATGCAAAACACAGTAAAATAACAATGTCCCAAAGGATAGAGAAGCTATTGGGTTTGGTTTTATAACTGCTCTAAACTTTGCCCTCATGTGGATTAGTGACTCTTAAACTTCTTCACGAGTTGGGACTTTGAAAATCTCAGAGCTCTTCTTGTAACATTTTGAGATATCAAACTTAAATTCGTGTATGGTTTGGATTGAATCACAAACCCATCTAACATTAGATTCTTACATAGAAATATAGTATCAAATATTTAAGGAATACACCTTAAGACTATGAATCTTTGTCTAAGTTTTTTTCCTACAAACTGGAAAAGAACACAATCATTTGTTTGAGCCTAGTTATGGAACACCAGTATTCTCCAAGAATACAGTTTTAAAGAATTTTTAATAAGGCACATATTCCACCAAATAAATATTCTATAATTTACTAAATCACATCTTTATTGTAGGCATTCAAGGTGTTTCCATTTTTCTTATTAAAATGCTTCACTAAATAATTTTGCACATTTAAAAAAAGAATATAATTTTTAAAACATGGTTGTAGCTATCATGATAGTTAGGTAACTAAGAATGTCTCTCTTCACCCATTATTTTTGCTTTTGCCACTTAACATACTGACCTCCAGGCTCACACTGCAAACACCTTCCTGCTTTCTGGCTCTCTCTGTTCTGGCCTCTTTCAGCAACGCTGCTTTTCAGGTTTCTCTAGCTCATTAGCCACCTTGTTTCTCTGGACAATACCCCAGAGGTATTAGCCGGCACTTGCCCAGTAGAATCAAATGTTTTCCCTCGTGCAGTTTCTTTGATCTAAGCAAATCCTTTGCTATCATTTTTCTATCCATATGGGTGTCTATGACTCCTCCTCATGTTGTCTCACCCTTAGTTAGCGTTCTGTTTACTCCCTTCTCCTCCTCATTAGTGAACTCGCAGAAAGTTCAGGGTCACCGGGGAATTCCCTTCTGGTTATTTGTATTCAAGCCCTCACTATCCTCAAAGGGATAAGTACCTAGCGGCCTGTTGTGTTTCAAGTCAGAAAAGGGTTCAACCCACATTGAGTTCATTTTTGAAGAAACATTTCATGAACTGCTTTTTGCACATAAATCAGGTAATAAGCTCACGTCAGATTCAAACACCTCTCTGTACTTTTATCGGCATTGTATCAAAAGTGTTCATTCAATAGACTAACAGTTTTCATCATAGTATCTCTGTATGAAGTTGATAATGATGGACGGGTTGCTGCAAAATTCTGTAGGAGGCTTTTCATGGGAATCCTTTCTCTCTCTCCTTCCCCCGTCCCCGCCCCACTGTCTGTAGGAGGACCGGGCTGGGCGTCAGCAGCCCTGTGCCTCTGGAGGGAAGCTCTTCCTTAGGCAGAGTTCCTCCCTCACGACACAGCCTCTCTGTGCTTTCCTTCCCTTCTTCTCAGGGGCCCCAGGGACGCCACTGGCCTTCTCCTCCTTGGGGTTTTTCTCTCCCCAATCTCATTCTCAGAGTGGATGTCGCTTGCTGCCTACCACCGTTCTCATACCCTTCCAACCAATGCACCAACATTTTTTCAGAATTTTGCCGTCAGTCATATGGGCCAATAGCCTGCATCATTTGTATACGATACCTGAGGAAATTGCAGGGATTGCAGGATTTTACAATCTGATGATATGGTAAATATATATTTGCTAATAAAGTAAAATGTAAAATTATAAAATGTAGAGAAGAAAACATAGAAAAAATACCTGTGGGAAAGATTTGGTCTTGGTGAAAAGTACTTAAAAAGGCACAATCTAGCCTGGCCAGCATGGCTCAGCGGTTGAGTATCAACTTATGAACTGGGAGGTCATGGTTCAATCCCTGGTCAGGGCACATGCCCAGGTTGCAGGCTCGATCCCCAGTAGGGGGCATGCAGGAGGCAGCCAATAAACGATTCTCTCCCGTCATTGATGTTTTTCTTTTTCTCTCCCTCTCCCTTCCTCTCTGAAATCAATAAAAATATGTTTTTTTTTAAAATGCACAATCCACACAAGAAAAAAAGTCAATAAATTGAACATCATCGAAATGAGGAGCTTTTGCTCTGTGACAAAATGATCCTGTTAAGAGGATGAAAAGAAAAGCTATAGGCTGTGAGAAAATACTTGTAAACCACATATATGACAAAGGACTCATAGCTAGAATACATAAAGAGCTATTAAAACTCAATAGTTAAAAAACATTCCAATTAAAAAATGGGCAATAGTCAAGAAGAGACATTTCACCAGAGAGGATGTATGGATGACACATAAGCCAATAAAAAGATGTTCAACATCACTAGCTATTAGGAAAATGCAAATTAAGACCATTTCAATTTCATCCCCTCTATGCCCTCTTCCACTTCTACCCACCATAACGCAAAGCACAGTAAAACATGCCTGTCCTCAACAATAAAAGGAACAAACTATTCCAAGACACAACATATTGGATGCGTCAAAGGCACTAGGTTGGGTGGGGGGAAAAAAGCCAATCTCAAAAGGTTCATATCATATAATTTCATTAATATAACACTCTCTAAATGCCAAAAATCATGGAGCTGGAGAGCATATAGGTGATTGTTAGGGGTTCCGAGGGTGGTCTAGGTTCAGCATGGTGGGGAGGAGGAAGCTAGGTTTAACTATAAAGTGGAAGAACAAGGAAGACCTTTGTGGTGATAGAATAGTTTTTGCAACTTGATTACAGTGGTGGTTACAGAAATCCACACATGATAAAATGGCATGCACACATTGTAGCAATGTCCTTTTCCTGATTTTGGTATCGTACTCCAGTTGTATAAGATGTAACCACTGGGCAATACCAGGTGAAAGGTACATGGAACCTCCCTGTACTATCTTTGCAACTTCCTGTGAAACTAAGTATTTAAAAATTAAAAGCTTAAAAGTTGGTAAAGAAAAAAAGGGTACTGATACAAATGTCATATAATAATTAGAGTAAATTATACATACATACAGCACTTGCTATGTACCAGGCATTTTTCTTAGCACTGTGCATGTACTACCTTATAAAATCCTTTTATTACAGTCCCGAGGAAGGTTTTGCAGATAAGAAAACTGAGGTTCATAGAAGTGAAATAATTTACTCAAGGTCACACAGCAATGATTGCTAAAGCCAGAATTTGAACACAGCAGTCAACCTCCAGAGAACATGCTATTGAGTACTAAAGTATACTCCTGCTCTTCCTATAAAAATAATTAGAAAAACATGCAAAAAAGGACATGCCCTGGCCTGGTGGCTCAGTTGGTTGGAGTGTCATCCCATACACCAACAAGGTTGTGGGTTTGATCCCAGTTGGGTGTATATGGGGAGCTAGCTGATCAATGTTTCTCTCTCTCTCTCTCTCTCTCTCTCTCTCTCTCTCTCTCTCTCTCTCTCTCTCTCTCCCTCTTCTTCTCTTTAAAGCTTTAAATCAATAAAAATATACCCTCCAGAGAGGGTTAAAAGAAATTAAGTACCTGAATGTTCATCAATGTTTGCTTTAAAATGGTGAAAACTAGCACAACTTCAACACTGAAAAGTAGAGACTTGTTTTGATACGTAGGGGCTATCCATCCTCATGTGGAAAATCAGCATCCATCCATAATGCTGCTGTGAAGTCAGGGCTGGCGGACCTTTTTGTCCAGGCCAGATAGTAACTGAAGTCATGTGAGCCACGGTCTCTGTCGGAGCCCTCAACTGATCTGAATTTCGAATGGTGGGTACAGATGGGGTTGGGCTGCTGGGGAATTTATTTTAAAAGTTTGCAGAGGCATCCTTTCAGATAGGTCTAAATACCTATCTGAATTTTTATCAAAAAAAAAATTTAGTATGCCTAAAAGGTGCCAGATGACAATGAAGCTGTCTGTTGAGCCACAGGAGAGATAGTGCAGGAAAAATGGGTTATCTATACTCTTTTTGTCAGTGTAAACATCACCTTGTCAGTTTATTAGGACAATAATATCTAATAATAATTCTCAGCATTTATCTACTGCAGACAAATAAACTTCACAAAACTAAGTTTATTTTCAAGACAATCCTGTCAGCGGGTTTGGTTTATTATTTCCTTTGTGCACATGGAGAAATTGGGGCAGTATTTTAGAGAGAAAAAGATTAATCAGAGTGAGAAATAACCCCGGGGACAGTCTCTATATTTCTTCCCTCTGAGTTTGTTACAAAAATATTATTTACGCATTGTGTGAAATGATTATAGTGCCAAGACTACCAATTCAATCAAGAAACAGCACCTATATTATATCTCCATTTAGTTTTCATTGGGCAGAGGTAGCTCTGAGATAGCAATTGAAAAGGTGAAAAGTCACAACTTTCATTTCCAATCTCTAGAGCTCCTGACTGAGAACAGTGTGTCTGAGAGTTTATCCTGGTGTTGAGTGTAAATGCTTTCTCCTCACTGACCTGGAGATTCTCTGCTTAGAAATCTGGGAGCTGACAGATGTGCCATGTTTCTTAAATGAGTTAAAACCTAAAAGGTTATTTTAAATATATGCCCAAACTGATTAAAATAATGGCAATGGGAAAGTAGGGTTGAAGACCAGGATTGGAAAATGACTGTTACCATGACAATAACAGTGTGGGCGAGGCTAATTCTGGCCCAATGTGAGGTGCGTCACAATTACCTAAAGGGCTGGGTAACTCACAGGCTATTGCCCCCACCTCCAGATTTTCTAATTTAGTAGGTCTGAAGTGGAGCCTTATAATTTGCATTTCTAATAAGTTCCCAGGTCCAGCTGGAGGGCCACATCTGTGTGGCCACCTGTTTTTGTAAGACCTGAAGCTAATAATAGTTTAAACAGAAGAACCTTTGCAATTGATTCCATGATAGGAAACACTAAGCTGCAATGAAGTGAAATGCTATCCCTAGCAAAAAGAATTATATTCTTGTTATTAGTATGTCTGTATTAAAGAAAAGTATACTTTTACTAGAGGCCCGGTGCATGAAATTTGTGCACTGGAGGGAGGGGGAGGTCCCTCAGCCTGGCCTGCGCCGTGGAGGTGGGAGAGGCTCCTGCTACTGTCGCTGTGCTTGCCAGCCATGAGCCTGGCTTTTGGCTGAGCGGTGTTCCCCCTGTGGGAGTGCACTGACCACCAGAAGGCAGCTCCTGCATTGAGCATCTGTCCCCTTGGTGGTCAGTGTGCTTCATAGCAACCAGTTGTTCCACCATTTGGTCAATTTGCATATTAGCCTTTTATTATATAGGACAGTTTTGATTTCATCAGTATGACTGTGGAATTTTGATTTCCTCTCTTGTTATATAAATACCCACAAAATATCCTCAGTCTTGCCTGTTGGCCCATAAAGCTTAAAATATTTATTCTCTTGTCCTTCCCAGAAAACATTGGCAGACCCCTGGGAATGGCTTTGAAAACCAATGCTCTAAACTGTTTTTTATTAAATTCTTCTTCTGCTCCCTGGCACAGCTGGTCCAGGTCTATTACAGTGTTGAGACTCACTTCTCACTGTTTATTGTTCTACTTCAGGAAGAGAATCTGTGTTGTAGAACAGAATGTGGGAAATGGCTTAGCATGTGTTTAGAAGTGTAGGGAAAAGGGATTCAAATAATATGGTGATTAGTCCTTAGCAAAATTTTAAGAGAGTTGAAATTCATTTTGGATGTTGTGCCACCTCTCTGTGTAAGACCGAGTCACTCTGCCCTCCCAGTGCTTAGCACTCTGAGGGCCTCTTACTGTTCTGTGTCGCCAAGTTGTGCTGTCCACACAGACCTTCCCCAACACACCCGCAGCTGCATGATCACCTCCCAAGCTAAGTGGTGGGTAAGTAATCTGAAGAGTAAGTCCTCAGAATGTAAAGTCTATGATTCATTTCAAATATTTATGGCATGCATGCTTCCGTCCTTTGTCACTTACTATTGAATTGTGTATTGCAATATTTGGAAGTTATTGCACTGAGAAATGACACTTTAAAAATATTTATGTTTTTTTCCCCATCATTCTCTAATTTTGCTTTCAATAGCAGATTCTTTTTTGTTTTTAATCCTCATCCAAGGATATTTTTTCCCCATTCATTTTTAGAGAGAGTGGGAGGGAAAAAGAGAGAGAGAGAGAGAGAGAGAGAGAGAGAGAGAGAGACATGGATGTGAGAGAGATACATCAATTGGTTGCCTCCTGAATGCACCACCACTGGGCCAGGGATAGAACCTACAACCCAGGTACATGCCCTTGACCAGGAGGTATGTGGGCTGAGGCTCTAACCACTTAGCAACACTACCCTTTTCCCTTTTTATTTTTGGACCCACAATTTGGAAACTCCTGGCTATTTTGGAAGCTGGAGGAGAGAGCAGTGTAGTGCTGTGGCGAAGAGTTCTAGGGTCAGCAGGCCTAAGTCTGAGTTCTCACTTTAACACTAACGCAGTGTGAGCTCTGGCACAATGTGCAACCCTCTTCACACCGTCTCCTCACACGTGCAATGGCATGATGCCTAACAGCTACTCAGAGGTGACTGTAAGGATTAAAATAGTTAATGTGCAGAGCTCATAGGATGTGCCTGGCACATGGCTTAGCGAGAACTCTGTACATTGTAGCTTTGCTATATTTAATATAAAGTACTCTATTAACCAGAAGTTAATCCCTTATGTACCTGTGCTCCCCACTGAACCCATCCTTCCATCCGTTCACGTAATAAATATTTTTGAAGTCCTATTATAAGCCACGCATACGCCTAGATTGAGGATACAGTGTGAACAAGCCGGTGGAGGCCCAACCCTCTCAGAGCTACGTTTTTGTGGATTGTGAGCTCCCGAAAAGAGGGGTCCTGTCCCTGTATCTTTGTCTAGAGCCAACCACAGCACTTAACCAAGAAGAGATGCTTTAAAAGTGTTTATTAAAAATGACTGTCTAATGGGCACTTCTGAAAAGTCAGCTGTGGTTACATTTCCTCCCAGCTCTTCCTGGGACAGGGCCACCGCTTCGAGCAGCATCTCTGAGATACGCTGCGGGGCAGAGGTCAGAGCTGGCCGTCTGCGGAGTTCTGGAGTGGCCGTGGCCGGCTTCTGCGCTCCAAACTCTCTTCCCCGTGAGCACAGAAAAGGGATGGCCCACGAGAGATGGCAGTCATTCAGACAGCGATCTTCTTTACTTCGGTCTGGGATTCGGTGCTGAAAGCAGGTGGCAGCTTGTCTTCCTACATAACGAGGTTCCCCTCACTGCCATGCTAAACCGAACAAACTTCAGCTGTCAGCGAGTGCCGGGGCAGGAAACGTAATATGTGTTGCCGTGCAGACTGAGAGGCAGAGAAGCTTTCAGATTATAGAGCAATTAATTAAAGAGCAATCATGAAACATTCCTGATAATTCACTTCAAGCAGCTACTTGCTGTTACTTTATTATTTGGGGTAATATTCATGATTATTGTTTGATTTGTTTTTAATAAGGATGTACAGTTTTATGTAATCTTCCTGTAAATGAGAAGCAGTTAGATGTCCAGGTGCTTTGAAATACTTCTTTATTCAATTACCCAGCTTTTAGGAGAATCCTGTTATGCAGTTAACCTAGATTACTAACACAGACATATCCATTCTGTGTTGCATGTGAGTGTAACTGTAAATCTATCTGATTTCAATGTTAAACTTCACAGCAAAGGCCATATTGCCATCTCTGTATGAGTCTATGCTGATGGGCCCATAGTTCCTACTAGGAAAATTCCTTAGTCAGTCAACAAATGGAAATTGAGTATTGGGGCTATTATACAAAATGTTATGCAGCTGTGTTCTCCATCTCTAGGCACTTTTAGTTTTGTTTGGAAAATAAGACAGTATAACATGGTAACTAACAACAAAATACGGCAATAAATAGTAGGTGTCAAATGATAAAATAAAAATTAATGCTGTAGAAAGCCACAGGAGACAGCGGCCTCTATGGTCACACTTGGTTGTGATAGCCTTGCCCACTTACTCTTGTCCATTTAATGAAAGTTTGCCTGGCTAGACAGCAGGACGTAGGCTGCCTGTATTCCCCTGCTATTCACAGTGTGATCTGAGAGCCAGCTGCTGCTTCAGGAATGCCAGGGAGCTTGTTACTAATGCAGCATCTCCGGCACCGCCCCAAACTGACTCAACCGGAACTGCATTTCAACATGACCCGTGGTCCATAGGGTGTTCAGGGCTGAGATGCACTGGACTAGCAGCTGGTAAGTAGCTTTTTTTCCCTTTGAGGGAAAATTAGACTCATGCTTGCTAATCCCATTCTCTTCCTAATAGAAAATAAAGAAATGAAAGGAAACCATTCAACACTTGGTAGTTTCTTGGAGTTACACTCTAAGTACTATATACATAGGTACCCAGTGATGGTTTGGGGTATTCATTTACTCTGGTGACTTACAGACTGTGAGGTCCCAAAACCAGATAGATTCTTAACACCTAGGGCTATTTCCTCATCAAGGAGCAACCCGAGTCACCCCAAGAAGTGGGATATGTTTGTTAGGAACGCCTATGAGCAAAGAGTGGTGCCTGGAAGGAGGAACTCGAACACGAGATAGTGCTACAGCAAATACAATTTTGTCTTTGGTTCCTCCTGTGCTAAAGACTATGTCCAACAGCCTACTTGTGTGTCTAACAGACTTCTTAATAATAAACATCCAGAAGAGAATTTTTAATTTCCCCCCCACAAACCAGTTTTCCCTTTGATAGTCCTCTTCTTGATAAAAAAGGACACTGTCATCCATACAGTTTATAAGCCAAAAAGAAGGAGCAATCATTCTGAACGGCAGTGTTCCTACCCGCCACATCGAACCCATGAGCACCTCCTGTCAATTCCACCCTGAGAGCAGGATCTTGGCCATGTTCCCTGCAGTTCATCTCCATGGGCACCAGCATGGTCTTGTTGGGAGTAGGGGCGTCTATGCTGGTTACCTAAGTGGTCTTCCTGCTTCCACTCTTGCTCTTGTCCATCTAATCTCCATAAGCAGGCAGTGTGGTCATAGGAAAATGTCAGTTTTTCATATCATTCATCTGCCTGATGCTTTAATGATTTGCTATTTATTTTAAAATAAAACTGAGACCACCAGGCCCTTACCCCATCACCCTCTATCCTCCATCCAAACTGACTTTTTAATCATTATTTCCATGTGCTTGGCTCCTTTCTATCTCAGGATCTTTGCATTTGTTCTCTCTCCCTGGAACAGTCTGCCTAGCGCTTCACATGGCTGCCTGCTGACCTTTCAGAGCTGAGTAACCGCCCTGCCTTCAGGTTCTCCCTGAAGTTCAACTGCGCAGCAACCTCAGCCCTGTTTATTTCATGGTCCTAATGGCAATCTCCAATTGCATTGGCAGGTGTGGTGAGCCAAACAACGCGCCCCCAAGATGTTTCATCCTACTCCCTTTCAGAACCTGTGATCATGTTACCTTGCAAAGCAGATGTGGTGAAATTAAGGACATTGTGATGGGGAGACTATCCTGGATTATCTGCATGGGCTCAATGTCATCACAAGGGTCCTTGAAAAGGTCAGAGAAGGAGAGATGATGACAAAAGCAGAGTGTGAGAGTCAGAGAGATATTCAAAGATGTTTTGCTGCTGACTTTAAAGATGGAAGAAAGCTCTGAGCCAAGGAAAGCAGCAACTTCCAGAAGCCAGAAAAGGCAAGGCAACAGACCCTCTTCTGGAGCCTCCAGAAGGAACCAGCCTGGCTGGTTTTGCACTTCTGGTCTCCAGAACTGTAGGATAATAAATGTATGTTGTTCTAAGCCAGTGAGTTTCAGCAGCAATAGGACACTAATACAGTGAGAGTGGGTGGTAAAGATATATCCCTTCTTTTTTAAAAATATATTTTATTGATTTTTTTACAGAGAGGAAGGGAGAGGGATAGAGAGTTAGAAACATCGACGAGAGAGAAACATCGATCAGCTGCCTCCTGCACACCCCCCACTGGGGATGTGCCCGCAACCCAGGCACATGCCCCTGACCGGAATCGAACCTGGGACCCTTGAGTCTGCAGGCTGACGCTCTATCCACTGAGCCAAACCGGTCAGGGCAAGATATATCCCTTCTTAGTTTTCTTTTTCATTTATAAAGTAATGCTCACTTCATCTGCATGGTCCTGTTAGGGGTCATAAAAGCCATAGAACTTTAACTCAAAACAGAGCTTCCTCATTTCCTCACCAGGAATCCCCTCACTCTCTATTCCATGTACAATGCTCACATCTCTGTTAGCTGGCTATCCAGCCTGAAGTAGATTAAAAATAACAAATGACGAATTGTTGGAGCAAAAATAATGACAGTTACAATATGTGATAATGAATGCCTTGACTGTCAGGAAAAAATAAAAATAAAAACACACACACAGGTTACCATTTAGTGGTAACCAGATGCTCAGAGATGTGATGGCTCCTGGAGGTATCGCTCATTTACATCACAGCATGGTACTCAGCGAATGTGGGGAAAGATGATCATACCTGCTGTATGGAGGAGTGCCCAACATTTAAGAGAGAGAGCCATCAAAATTAGTTAAAGAAAAATGATTCGATGCTTCCAGTTAGAGCCAGCCATGGGCAAACTACGGCCCGCGGCCGGATCCGGCCTGTTTGAAATTAATAAAACTAAAAAAAAAAGAGACCGTACCCTTTTATGTAATGATGTTTACTTTGAATTTATATTAGTTCACACAAACACTCCATCCATGCTTTTGTTCCAGCCCTCCGGTCCAGTTTAAGAACCCATTGTGGCCCTCGAGTCAAAAAGTTTGCCCACCCCTGAGTTAGACAGTTATCTGGAAAGGATAATTCTCTAATGATGTCGAATAGTGTGTATTTTTATGAGTGTGTATTCCTCTCATAACCATCACCCTCTGACGTGGCTTTCTAGAAGATGACAACGGGCCTCCCTATGGGACTCGGTTCCTAAATCCTCTCTGGAAGATGTGTGAAATGATAGATGGACTTTTGATTGCAGTTAGAAAAGGCTGCTCTGCCTTCTTACCATCCCTGGAGAATAGCTGTCTGTTGAAAGAGGAATTCTCAGCAAGCTTCTGAGCTAAATGCTTACAATACAATTATACAGACTCATAGCTGACATTTAAGCATTTTTTATCTTTTATTTTCACCCTCCTGTAAGCATTAACTAATTAAGCCTCATCAGGCCCTGATGGAAAAAGCATTACCTCCAGTATTCTGCAGCTGAAAATAGTTCATGTGATACTCCAGAAAGTTCACCTAATGAAGTAAAGGAGGAAACGTGCCTCGCACTATGCCTACTGTGAAATATATATTTTTTCAATTACAGCTGACATTCAATATTATATCAGTTTCAGGTATACAGCAAAGGGGTTAGCCAGCGGTTCTCAATCTGTGGGTCGCCAACCTCTGGGTCGCGACCCCTTTGGGGGTCGAAGGACCCTTTCACAGGGGTCGCCTAAGACCATTGGAAAACACATATATAATTACATATTGTTTTTATGATTAATCACTATGCTTTAATTATGTTCAATTTGTAACAATGAAAATACATCCTGCATATCAGATTTTTACATGACAATTCATAACAGTAGCAAAATTACAGTTATGAAGTAGCAACGAAAATAATTTTATGGTTGGGGGTCACCACAACATGAGGAACTGTATTAAAGGGTCGCGGCATTAGGAAGGTTGAGAACCACTGGGTTAGATGGTTATATAATTTACGAAGTGATCCCCACCTGACGCTGTATTCTACTGCAATATTTTAAAACACTGGCTCTCCAGAGGGACCTGGTGTTATTGAAAGGGACCTGTGTTTCCATGTATTTAACTGAAAACATCAAATGGATCCTGGCTGTTGCCATGCATGTCGTGTCATTTTGGTACATATCTGGTGCCAAGTTTGTGTGGTACATACATGTATGGTATATGTCCCCATTCTGCCCTTTTCTCTCCTGGGCTGCTCCTGCTCTCAGCCACACCCCGACATTTCTCCCCTTGCTTCGGCCAGTAGCCTCCTGTAGAGCTGCTCTCTCGCTGCCCCTACCATCTTTCTCTTCATCACAGCGGAGGAAATCCTGTAAAAGCTGAAACTAAATCAATGCCATTTCCCTGCTCACATCCCTCCACGATTGCATTTACAATCAAGGCCAGGCTGCTTGCCTTGGCTTCGAAGCCTGTGGTGTCTGGCCCCCGAGAGCCTCTTGAATACTGACCCTTGCTCATTACACCCAGCGCACTGGCCTTTCTCTGCTTTGAACATCCCAGGCCCATTTGCACCGCAAGACCTTTATACTGGCTGTTGCTCTGATCTTCCCACGAGAGCTTTCCCATGTCTCAGCTCAGCTGCCACCTCCTCAGAGAGGCCTCTCTGAACAATCCAATCTACAGAGACTGGGTCCTAATGCAGCTAACATTGTGAGTAACAAAATGCATATTAATTTGAAAATGTTGCTAAGGGCACACTAGGTTTTTGTCATTTGGAATTTTCCCCCCCAATTAACAGTGTTTGACATTAACATTTGATTTTGATACTTGAAATAGGACAAAGGATGAATTTCAGCATGAAATAAAAAATAGCCATTAAATTGGGGGCACTTAATTTATTTAAAAAGAAAAGCTACTTGATACTAAAAATGATACCATGAGTCCATCCTAAAATAGCTATTAAACACATATATTTAGAACATTTCTCAAAACTAACTACATACTGACTTTAATGCTAATACGGAGTTAGGCATTGATAAATGGTAGTTCTTTGCCCCTGAAATACAAGAGAAGCTGTTTTTCTAAGCTTCTCACAGCCACATGAGCCTGCATTTACTCATCCAGACTTAAGAAAGCTCGTGACAACACAATCAAGACCGATGAAGAAGAGAAAATTATTATCAATCTTACTGTCGGCAAGTTAACTGTCTCTCAACTTATGAGAGAGAACGTGTCCCCCTAAAATTTCCACTTGGTGAGCAAATAAGTTTGTTATGTCAATAAAATGTGAGGCTGAAGCCTTATAAACTGCAAAAGTATTTGGTAATCTTTGACAGCAAGTGCAAAAGATGTAGAACGCAAAAAAAGGAAAAGATTTGAAAAACTAAAAAGCAGGAAAAGCGTAGACTGTGAAATGGGAGACGGGTGTGTATAACCACTTGCCTTTCTAAGGGAGCGGGTCCCTGGGGCGCAGCGCTGCTGTCTGCCCAGCACACCGTGCCTTT
Organism: Myotis daubentonii; assembly: GCF_963259705.1. Taxonomy (NCBI): domain Eukaryota; kingdom Metazoa; phylum Chordata; class Mammalia; order Chiroptera; family Vespertilionidae; genus Myotis; species Myotis daubentonii. The sequence continues at coordinate 60,755,032 of NC_081847.1, forward strand.
GGGGCAGGACCTGGGGAGGCCGAACTGCTCAGCGAACCCGCAGGAAAAGCTGGGAGGAGAATTCCATGGGTGACCCAGGAAGGACGGGGCTGGAAGGAGGAGAGGAGGCTGGGGCTGCCTGGGGAAAGGGCCAGTGAAAACTCCTTCAGGGGCGACAACAAACAAAGGATGGCCAAAAGAATATTTAAGGACAGAGGTATGTACTGTGAGATGCAATGTCCTTTGAAATATTTTGAATGTGTGACCTTTTCTCATGATCCTCTAACCTTCAGTAAAACCAGCTTTGTATATTGGTGTGTGTGAGTGTGTGTGAGTGAGTGTGTGTGTGAGAATGTGTGTGAGTGTGTGAGTGTGTGTGAGAGTGTGAGAGTGTGTATGTGAATGTGTGTATGTGTGAGTGTTAGACTGTGTGAGTGTGTGTGAGTTTGTGCGTGAGAGTGTGTGTGTGAGTGTGTGTGAGTGTGTGCGTGTGAGTATGTGTGTGCATGAGTGTGTGTGTGTGTGAGTGTGTGTGAGAGTGTGTGTGTGTATGTGACTGTGTGTATGTGTGAGTGTTAGAGTGTGTGTGTGAGTTTGTGTGTGAGAGTGTGTGTGTGTGTGTGCATGTGAGTATGTGTGCGCATGAGTGTGTGTGTGTGAGTGTGTGTGTGTGTGCGCATGAGTGTGTGTGTGTGTGTGTGAGCGTGTGAGTATGTGTGCACATGAGTGTGTGTGTGTGTGTGTGTGTGTGTGTGTGTGTATGTGTTGAGGAAGAACCTGAATCTCACATCTGTTTAGCAAGAGGAGTGGAAAAGTGCCCATGAGAACATAGGCCTTCCAGGGATTCACCGGTTTCTTGGCTTGTCCCTCCACAGGGAGTTCAGCCTAATCTGATAGAGTCCTGAGAGGCTGGAAAGCCACAGTGACGTGGTGACATCTGGGTTATGACTCCTTGGGAGCATCCAGGGGTTTGTGGGTGGGAAAAACCTATTTTAGTGAAGGGCTTCTTTTCGTGTGTTCCCATAATAAACGTTGTTGGTGCTTCGCTGACAGTAATACACTGGGAAGCCATGGATCTTCTCTTATTGTTACACGTCTTTACTTGGAGGACAGACTGTTTAATGCTGCACACCGGTACAGAAGCTGTTTTCATTATAGTTTTACAACATTCCTACCTGTGCACTTGTTCTGGATAATAGAAACACGGATGTAATTTCACTGAAGAAAGCCCCTGAAGGTGTGATAAGATAGGGGTTTCATAAACATTTGAGAAATGACAGTAAGTGCTGAACAGAGAGGTGTTAGTCTTTCAAGAAGTTATTGGAATTTTCCGTACTATGTTAAACTCAAAGCGGCCTACAAGGCCGCTATCACGGACATGAAGTCATCATATTTCAAAGTTAATGTTATTTATTTCACAGAGCACACTTTTATAGTTTTGAAAATACAAAATCATTTTGAAGTAATCTGCTTAAAGATTCTTCCCCGGGGCAGCAACAGAAAATATTGGAACTCACTGTAAAGAAATGGGAGAGGGACTCGATTCCGGGCTGTCGTCGGAGTTTCTACTCTGCAAGCTACTGTGGTTCTTGTTGAAGCCAGACTGTTAGCTTGAGGCTTGTACTATCTCCCGTTCTCAAGGACTTTATTTCATATTCATTTCATGTATTTTAAGTGTACCCTTTGAGCACATCATCAAATGTTATATTAGAATGCCAATCTCCTGATAAAAGAAAAGAGGGTTTCAGTTTTGTGTCTGGGAAGATATGATTCAGTGACTTGGAGAGAAATCTGTGCAAACAAACAGGGTTATGAAGGAGCAGGCTGCAGTTGCTCCTCTCCTCCAGGGAGAAATCCTTCCACTTCCTGCCACATGCAATGACAGTAACATGACTCTACTACACTGTCCGGAAAATGTGTAGAAACATCCAGTCAGCAAGGTAGTTTTAAAAGGGACCACTGTTTATGTGGAGAAGGAAGATGACATATTTGTTGGAGTTTGAAATGAGTCGTCATTATCTACCAGCATTGAAAGTTAGAGAATGCTGTTATGTTATTACACCTGGTTGTGTAGCTTTCTGGAAAGATGCAGTTAGCAAGGTAGCACAGATGTGGTGGTGAGTACACTGCTTTAGGGGGGAGTAAAAGGAGACAGCAATGAGACACCCTGCTGCCCCTCTCTACACTCCCCACCACTCTCCCTCCCCCACTCTCACCCTTCCGCCCTCCCTCCCTCATCTCTACACTCCATCCCTCCCTCATGTCTTTCCATTACCCCTAATTAATTGCACGCGCGCGCGCATGCGCACACACACACACACACACACACACACACACACACACACACCAGGCACTTGTACAACCTAGGAAACCTCAAGCCAGAGATTTCTTAAAAGTTTGATTCACATGGAAACTCTCTGTCTAGTACCCAAGGAGCCACAGGTTATAGAGATGGTGGCAAAGGGATGTGAAATTCATTCCAATGACTTGTCACTCTCAGGTGGAGCAGGTAATCGGTTTCTCAGGGATAGAATTGCGTCTGGCTGGGCAGCACCTTGCAATGTGTCACACAAACAGCTTGTCCCTGGTTTGTAAAGGATGGTTGTGATGGGTCCAGGGCTGGAATTAACATGTTTTCAGGCTTCACACTCACCATCATTACTCAAGACCCTGCATTTTTCTCCTTGCAAAGACTTCTGAGTGGCTTTAAAAGGGACCACGGCTTATGTGGAAAATGAAGCCCACATGCTTGTTGGAGTTTGAACTATGTCATTATTATCTATCAACCTCGAAAATTATGGCATGTTGCTGCTTTATTGAACCTGACAGTGCAATAAAAACGAAAAAGCAACCCTGGAAGGGCAGCTCAGCTGGTTAGAGTGGTTGTCCTGTATACCAAAAAGTTGCGGGTTCAATTCCCGGTCAGGGCACATACCTGGGCTGCAGGTTGGATCCCATATAGGAGGCGACCAATTGTTTTTCTCTCACATCAATATTCTCTACCTCTCTCCCCCCCGTCCCCCACCCCCGCTCTCTTTCTCTCCCCTTCCTCCCCATCTCTAAAAATCAATAAACATATCCTTGGGTGAGGATTAAAAAAATGACAAAGCAAGTTATTTGCATCATTGGAGTATGGTCAATCTAATATACATTAGATTGCTGCTAATAAATGCTTTTTGGCTTCAGATGTTGATAAAGATAATTTGCATTTACTGAAATTCTATTATGTGCCAGATACTGTACTTGCGTTTGGTATACTTGATGTTATAAAATCATCGCATCCTCTCTTTAGGATTGATAGTCTACCTTCAGTAGCAGCTTAAGGATGCTCAGTAACTGGCCCCAGCCAGGCTACTCGTAGACATCCAAGCAGGTGGGTTTGCCTCATAATCTGCTCTTTCCATTACATGATGTTTCCCCCTTGATAAAAGAAGGGATGCTGATGAAAAATTGTGGAACAGTCAAGACATTCACCACCAACCAGGGAATGAGGTGGGAGTAGTATTTGTTTTGCTATTGACAAGGAACTGGCTTAATAGGAAAAAAAAATAAAAAAAATAGTTGCTTCTCCAGATGGAAATTTTTTATGAGTTTATTTAATAGTTTATAAGTGAGTGGATTGGAGAGTACCCAGTGAGATCTACAAAATTAAAGATGGAAGTGAAATGTCAAACTGACAGGGATAAACTAGTAAAATCTCATGAGGCTTCTTGTGTGGGTAGAGAAATAGCAAATGAGCTCTAGCGTGGGCGACTGTAAGGTAATATACTTAGGGAAAACAATATAAGCTTTGCTTATGACACCTCACGGTTTCAGTACAAGAAAAGGAGTTTGAAATCAACATAAAATAGTATAAAATACATAATTGTTCATGTTTCATTTTATTTTTTAAATGATGTTTTTGATCCATTATTTTTTTTTGCCTTCATAAGGAAGCAGGGATAAAAATAAATTGTTAAGTATCCCCTTTTATGGAGCAAATTGAGACCTAGGTTGCTTCACTGATGTCCCGATGTTATTCTGGTAGTTAGTAAAATAATTGCAGCTAGAAACCAGTACCACAGAACCCTAGCCCACACCCTCCTATGTGTTCTTGTCTAGGGTCATAAAGCCAGCAACAGGAGACATTTTCTTACCTTTACCATATTTTAAGGCCAAGAGCTCTGGCGTTGGAGTCAGACCTATCTAGATTCTAATCACATTTTGCTACTTGCTAGACTCTAGTCACAGAACAGGTTATTTAAACTCTAGAGAATGTTGATTCCTTCTTCTGTAAAATGGAGATAGAGAGTAGCAACTGCCTCATGGAAGTATTTTAAGAACTAAGTGCAGTAAGTTCTGAAAATATTTAGCCGAATGCCTGTACATAAGTACTTAATGAATGTTCATTTTTATTGCTGTAAATGGATAGGAAGGTGCAATAAACTCACACTTTGAAGTAATAACGTGCTCCAAGCATATAGCAATGATTGATAAAAAAAAGAAAAGAAAAAAGTGAACAACCACAGCTGGCTTAATGCTCAGTATAAACTTCCGCCTTGACAAGAAATGGAACACCAGTGCAAAACAGTGATTAGGCTAGAGATGTGGGCCTGCTGATCTCCAGACTGGAAGCAGGCAGGGACTGGGCAGTTTGGCTTCTACAGGAGCAAGGAAACGAAAGCTTTCCATTGGAAGTGGGGCATGTACCAGGTTTGGTGCTTGAAGCCTGGGGCTGAGGCAGAGCTAAGCCATCCTTTATAAGAAGAAGCTGTGAAAAACTTCTGCCAACAAAGAAAGTTCTAGACCAAGGGAGAGTAAGACACAGCAGGGCAACAAGGAGCCTCATTAAGCCCCCTGTTGACTGATAGTGAGGTTGACAGCATCTCACTGAAAAAGAAGGCTGAATCTATATATATAAAAGCTTAAGCGACCGTTAGGATCGGTTGACCGAATGACCGGTCAACTGGTCGCTATGACATGCACTGACCACCAGGGGCAGACGCTCAGTGCAGGAGCTGCCAAGTTCCCAAAGCCGTCCAATCCCCCGGCCAGCTCAGATTGGGACTGGGTGAGACAGCCCAATCGGCCCAATAGACAGCCAGGCTGAGGGATCCCACCAGTGCACGAATTCTTGCACTGTGCTTCCAGTAATAATGTAAGACCTGACCCTGGGCAGTGGACGTAGGCAGGTGGACCAGGGTAGCTCCCAAACTATGGAAAGGAGTTGGAACACAAAAGAAGGGAGAAATAAAACCAGAACAAACAAACAAACACTTCAAAATGATCCTGCAAATATATTGGCTTCAAAAGGTTTTTTGGTTTGTAAAACCCACAAAGACATTTGATGCCAAGAAAGAAAGCAAAATCAATAAGTAACATGAATTTAGTTCTGGAGTTAAAGTAGGCGATTAGTCTGAGAAACACACTGACATTAGGTATATTTAGAATGCTCGAAGTGTTAAGTAGAGAAATATTGTTTATAGTAAGAAACTTAAAAATGTGAAACAAAATCAGGGAGAAATACAAAATCATTTATACATATGACTAAAAATCAATTCAAAACTTTGGAAAGAAAAGATGTTATTAAAATTAAAAATTTAATAAGTAATTTAAACCATAGACTGGACACAAAGAGAGAATAAGGGACTGGAGGATAGTGCTGAAGAATTATTCTAGAATGCCAGAGTTCAGATACACGGTGGTTAAATTGACAGATCTAATGGCTAAAAGCTTTCCAGAATTAAAGAAAGACCTGTGTCTTCATATTGAAAATACTTACCAAGTGCTAATAAAGGTCAACTAAAATAAATCTGTGACTTGACATCAGAACAAAAACATAGAATATCAGAAACAAAAAGTAATTCATAGACAGGAAGAAAAGACAGATTATTGGGAAAGGCATGGCAATAAGAGGAACTTTTCATCAGAAATAGATGCCAGAAAACAGTGGTTTTCTAATACTGATGGAAATGATATTCAGCTCTAAATTTTATACCCATCTAGACTATCATTCAAGGTTGAATCCAAAATAGAAGCATTTTCAGGCATATAAAGACACAGATCTTCACCAATCATAGACCTGCATTGTTATCTTTTTATCGAGAAGAAAGGAAAACTCAAGAAAAGACATGAGATGGAAAAAAAAGCAACAATTAATACAAGTGTTAATAAAACATGTTAGTAAATAAAATTAAGAATAGATTATACAAATAACTGAACAGGGGGCTTAATTTTAGTACAGCAAAAAAAAATCCTTTGAATAGTTAAATATGCTAAATCTATAGTTTGGTGTATATGTTACATGTTTAAATGTAGTTATAAAAATAGCAAATATAATCTCTAGTTTCCATGGAAGACAAAAGTTGGAGATACAGAAAATCCTATGAATTCAATAGAAAATAGGAGAAGGAAAATGAAGGAGTGGGTAACAAGGATGATAAAAGAAAACACAATGTGAGAGTAGATACTAGTTCAAATATGAGTAATTACAATTGTGAGAAGATCTACCCATTAGTTCAAGAAAGAGACTATTGGAATGAATAATAATTAAAGTCCAATAATATTCTGCCTTCAAGAGACATATAAAGCAAAATGATACTGATACGTAGAGAATAAAGACAATAAAAATATACCAAGTAGATATTTATTAACCAAAATTTAAAAGATAGCGAGTATACTGTAGCTAGTATTACATTATACTTATACCAGTATTAGGCAAAATAGAATTTAAGGGAAAATTATTAACAAGAATCTAACAGCAGCAAAATATGTAATCAGACAACAAAGATATAACAAATATGAACTTTTAAATATAAATATTAGGGCTGAGAGAAAACATGATTAGCATTTATAAAACTATGTCCATGGGCTTTAGTTTTATTCAATTCCATAAATTTTGTTAAATCTAACCACTCCCTTGAAGTTTTAATGGTCAGACTTACAAGGGAGCTGTGTGTGTGTGTGTGTGTGTGTGTGTGTGTGTGTGTTTATAGAGAACATTAAAATTTGGCTGATATGGTTTTTCTTGGTTGGAAAAAACATATTCAGTCAAAAACTTAGATAGATAAATGAAATATAGAGCCAAAGTTGTCATTTACAAATGTGTTTTTGAATGTCAGAATGTTAGAATTAAAGAGGGTAACCAAGCCCTTCTATAAAATATCTGTTCCAATGTCAAAGGCAGGATGTTGTTTTGGGTCATTTTTTTTTTCTGACACAAGGTTAACATTACTTATATTATTCAACTGACTGTGCAACGAAAGCATATAAATTGTAGAAATTCATTGTGTGACCCCTTGGTATTATTAATGCTCATTAATAGTTCACTCAGAGCTCCATCAGGATCTGCCCTCTGAGAGGCTGAAATCTGAAAATCCAACAAGTTCTCAGTCAAACACAGACATTGGGGAAAGGGTACCAAGATCATTGGGAATATGAATTAGAATGAGCATGTGCGGTACTCCCCCCTCACTCAGCTCAGTCCATGACCTCTTTTGCCCGAGAGGGCAAGAACATTTTTGTGCACGTCACCAGGTTTACACACACAAAACTGGAAGCTCTTTTTGGTAGCTTTTATAAGAATTATTATTGTGCATGAGTCCCAGCAATCAGGTGTTTATAACCTTTTAGAGGAGATATTTTCATTAATTAGAAAAGGATCGGTTGATCAGAATGGATAAGAACATTTAGCCAGCCCCATCCACATCCCTGCTCCCTGTGGTAGGTACAGGGATTGGGCTCAGGGATGAGGAGGGAGTAGCCAGGCACTGAGGATGGAGAGCAGGTGTGGGGTGGCACCTGCTCACACACTTACACAACTTGCAACACACATACCAGAAAGAGGTGGTTTTGCTAGTAAACAAACTAAATTGACTTGCCACAAGTTTCCAGTAGCTTTAGGCTTATTCCCAGGTCTGTGGGTCACTAGAGCCCTATCGCATCTAAGTTAGTCACAAAAGGGACTCTAATCGAGTGTGATTACAGGCAGGAGGATTTAGGCCAAGCAGAGGAGAAATCCTCAGATGATCGACCTAAGTTCAAGGCTGGAGCATTCTTTGTTCTGTGTTTATCAGAATAAAATCTCATGCCTCCAAGGACTAGTTGAGTGACCTCTAAGGTTTTAACAGTCTGCAATTCTGATGTTCTGGCTCTCCTGGTCTCACATGAGCCTGGTGGGAGATAAAATTTGAGAAGTCTTTGCAAATATAACACTGTAAGAGGGTGTATTTTATTAGCTGGTTGGTTGCCTTATTTTTATTTATTTATTTATTTTGGGGGGAGGATGAATGTTTTTATTTTTTAATTTTTCTTTGTTGATGAAGGTATTACATATGTATATTTTTATGCCATACATTCGTTTCTTCCTGTCATGCTTTAAAAATAATTCTTAGTGCCCCCACCTTCCTCGGCAGGTTGCAGACGCTTTTGGGTGCCCATCAGGGCACAGACAGCCTGAGGGTCCGTGGTGTGCTGGAGCTGCCTGTACTGGCTCAGAAGAGCTGCTTCTGCACATTCCTTCCCAATTCCACATTCAGTTGCGTCACATTGGTAGATTGAAACCCACCGTGATGAGAACACTTACACCACGGAAACTGGCACACGCTACAGGCCTGGGCTTTGCTTCCTGAAGCTAGGTTCAAGGGTTCCCAGCATTCCACTGCTCAGAGTTCCTAGCCCCAGTTCATTTCCTATCAGACAAACTTCCAAAGCCTAAGGCAGGGTCCTCTGAGAGGCTGTTCTGCTGGGAAATTTGATGGAAAGTACTGACAATTACTGAGAATAATTTGGCTGGAAAATAATGACACCAATTGCACATGGTGGCTTATAGGCATTGGTGATTCTCTTAGCATAACACTGAGTACTGAGCTTTTTCTTTCAAGGTTAATATGAATATCTATGTATCTTTTAAAAAACCCTAAGAAAAATGTGTCCTTTTGCTGCAGTTCTCAATTCTCTCATATTGTAAAGTATTGGTTCCTTGCCGCACCAAATTATAATAATTCTTGCCTTTCCTGTCAATCAAAGAATAAAGTATGTAATGAGTATTTATCATATGTAAGACACAGTGATAAGCAATATGCTAGATACAGAGAATAATTGCGGAGCCTCAAATTATTATCTTTAAAAAGTGTATAATTTAGAGAGAGACACAGACATGTACACCTGAGAAGTTATATAAGAGAATTTCCATAACACTGTATAATTTGAATGTATCCAGAAAGTTTTCATCTTAAGGTCAGTCTGAGGACACTGTTACATCAAATACACACACACACACACACACACACACACACACACACACACACACAACGCTGTTGAAGTTTCTTATTAAAGGCTTCTGAAGGGTGGATGCCAGAAAACGCAAGTGGGAATTACATCTCACATCCTAAAGTAAAATTTTATAAAAATCCTCTTAGAGTGTTTTTTGTCTTTTCCCAGGTTATTACTCCCATAGCATCCATCCATGCCTCTCCTCCTCCTCTTCCCTCTCTGCCCCCGTGCACCCTCCTCTCTGAGGCCCCGTGCTGGTGCACTCCCATCTCTCCGTGTTCTCCCGAGTTTGGCCAAACAAAGATCTTTTGGGAGACCCACTCTCCTTAGAAGGGAAAGGAGAAAGAGTTTGTAAATTCCTCTGATTTCATGTGCTTCAGTCACAAATAAAAGAAAAATATTCAAAAAGTATAAGGAATATTTAAAATCAGAGGTAAAGAGTTGGAAGCTTTAAAGTCAGAGGGAATTGAAAAGATGCAAAGAGCATTTGGGGTGGGAGCACTTTGAGGCAGAGCAGGGAGTAGGTCTCAGAATAGAGAGACGGGAAGCGGACTGGCCAGTGGGGTGCTTCTCTCACTTATTATCTGGCAAGTCTCAGAGGTGGGCTCATGGCCCCCAGTGTTCCAGGTGCAGGCAGATAACCAACTCTTGCTTAACTTATGATCATCAAAGTGACCCCTAGTCCATGACCACTGTGTCCTCCCTGCAAAGAGGAGGAGTTGCCTGTGCTTTGTGTAGACCGAGTAAAGGACAGACAGACTTTAAGGACATCCCCAAGTTAGTATAGAAGTAGGGTCATAATTCAGATATTTGGATCCCAAGCAGGGATCCAGCTGCCATTGCATTTAGTGGGAGAGTTTTTTCAAGTAGTTCTAAGAGGACAACGTATTTGGAGAAGAGATAAGCATGGGTTTCCCTGGCTGCGCAGTGTTATGCATGAACCTTAACAACCGGCAGGAGAGTGGCACTGCCAGGCGGTGAGGTCACTGACATCAGCTGCCACATCCACTGTCATTGTCTGTATTTCTTGTACCGACCAACTAGAGGAATTTTTAGAACAGTTCTTCCTCTTCTAGTCAATGCAGACTCAAATGACAGGTGCAGGAGGCAATTCAGCCAGAGAGTCTATTGTTGGCAACTTTGCATAGTTCCTGGCTTGAGAATCGTTAGCCGCCTCCTCCTCCCGCCTGGCTGATAAGCACAGGAGTCTTGCTCTGCCATTATGAGTCATTATCCAGACCCAAAGTCACTTCAGTGATTCTCACACCTGCCCATGTCTCTGTGGTGATAGAGCTGTCAGCTTGGACACAGGGAGTCCGAAGTATTAGGGAATCACAGTATGAAGTCATTAAGTTAACCAGAAATCTGATTCCTTCACTTTCGGGCCTGAACATCTATGCTAATCTAAATGGCTTCTTTCCTGCTAACAATCAGCCAGCAAGTACTCTCACTCTCTGACAGTATCAAAGGCACTGAATCATTTGACCGAATCTCATCAGGGATCCAGGAATATTCAGCTCATCTGGGTTCTTGACAACTTTTCCCATCATCCACCAGAGCTCTGTCTGGCCACATGACCCTGAGGAATTTATTCACTACCTCCTGAGCCTCAGTTTTATCAGGTTTTAGTTAAGGTTATAGTCCATGTCTTCTCAGGCTGTTCTGAGCATCCAGATTAGCCAGTATGTATGAAATCACATGGAAACTGGGAATCTTTATACAAGATATTCATGACTTAGTTCCTCTTGGCTGAGGAGAATAAGACCACATTGAATTGCATGCTGGTCCCAAGAGCTGCCCTTCGAGTTCAATTCTCAGATATAATGTGTAGCATTTTTAGGACGGTTAAGATGCAAAATGGTTAGGGATATTTAAAAGAAGGTTATTCTTTTTAACCCAGTTTCTAATATGCTGCCCCCAAATCCAGGTAATTTTGTAGACTTGGCATATTATTATGCTTTCTTGGACAGAGATACATTTTGGGAAAGAACAGGGATAAACCACTCACTGTATTTATTGGTATTTTTTTCGAAGTAGCCCTATTGAAGCCATGATCCACATGGTTACACATGGCCCAGTATAAGAAAGACTACCCCCAAAAGGAAACACACCACGGGAACAAACAGATTTTAAAATAACTCACGCCTGCAGCACCCTTCTTATTTCTCATTTCTCAGCCATCAAGAAGTTCTTTGTACTTGCAACCTGTGTGCCTGTTCTTTTTCTGCCCCCTTTCTCCTTGTCCCATATCACACAAGGCTAAGGACAGAGTTGGCAAAAGCAGAACTTTCCTTGGAGGGCAGGTGGCCAGGGTGAGCCTGGGTGGGAACGCCACAACCCTCACTAGAAGGTGGGGGGACTCATGCACTCAGAACGTTGACTTCTCGCAGGTATAAGGATGCAGCAAGGATTCTTGTGGGGCGGTAGTGCTGGAGCAGGGAGAGCTGCGAAGGGGCTCTGTGTGAGGAACCAGCGAGAACGCAGGCAGGCAGGCAGGCAGGCAGAGAGAAGGGAGGGGACCTTTTAGCTCAAAATAGGGTGTTGCCTTATTTGAACTTTGTGACATGTGTCTGATTACTAGTAATATTGGATATTTTCTCTTACGGTGATATGTAATTTTTCTTTTACTGATGCCCTTTGCCCAATTTTTTATATCTTATTCATTATTACGTTATTCAATTTAATGACATTTTTCTATATTATAGCCTCTTTGCAGTTATATTTGGAGTAAATATGTTTTCCAGGGTTCATTTTATTACTGCTTTTAACACATAATACTACAGTGGGGCCTTGACTTATGAGTTTAATTCGTTCCGAGACCGAGCTCGTTAAGGAGCTCGTTAACTCAAATTACTCTATCAACTCAATGCAAAAAATCTGCCGAGAGACAGCTGGTATCTCAAAAAACTCTTTAGTCGGGACACTCGTAAGTCAAGGCCCCACTGTATTTTATAAAACTTTCCAGTGGAGTTTTGCATTTTAACAGAAAAGTGAGCAGCTATGTAGCAAGACGGGGTCACCCTGTCTGTATGTGATGTGGGGCTGGGGAAGCCGCCTGCCGACCGGACGCTCTGCATGCGGTTCTCAGAGCCAGAGGCTCAGCCGCAGCCTGTCGTGGGGTGGGGGGTAGGGTGGGGGAACGGATGGCCGTAGGTGCAGTTGCTGCCAATACATCCTGGGCTCTACTTCTAAGGCTGGAGGGATCCTACACGTTTCTCCAGCTCACTTAGTCATTCATTTAGTTTAAAATTGTTCATTGAGCACCAACCCTGTATGATTCACTGGCGCTGCTCCAGAGCTTGATGTGGCTTAATGGGGTAAAGTGATTCTAGAGACGCGCTGGGAAGGACCTTCCGAGGAGAGGCCCATGGCTGGAACACACACAGGTGTGCTGAGGGGGAACAGGCTCACTACCAGCACCTGGCCACCTGCACATGGATTTGCTACCCAGAAAGCCCAGCACCAGACCTCGTACATCCTGAGCGCTCAGCCAGTATTTGTGCAACCCAGGAATAGGCCTGGATAGCTCTTCTGAAACCAAACACTGTCCTGTTACTCAGTGTGCACTTGATGATCCCCTCAGAGCAGGAGGGTTTGGACCACGCCTTCCATACTCTGTCCCTCCTCCGGGAACCTTCATTGGGGAGGCTGGGAGTGCAGTGTGCTGATGCGTTAATGCAGTCCCTCTGTGCAAGTCTGACTCACCCTCAAGGGACTTGTCAGCCACTCCCTGGAGGAGACAATCAGGAAAAAAAAACTGCAATGTAGAAAAATTCGGTAATTTTTCTTCATTTTTGTTTGTTTCCTTGTTTGTTTTAGCACCACTTCGTTGCTGTGTTACCAGCCTCGTTGTTAAGTAGTGTGGCCTGTGTGCCCAAACACCTGGGTTCAAACAAATCCTACTTGCTACCTGTGTGACCTTGAGCCAGTTTTTCCCCTCTGGGAAATGAGGATAGTAAAAGTACCTACTATGCAGAGCTGCTGTGAGAATGAAGGAATTCGATGAGTGGAGAGGGCTACATTTATTATTATTAATTATTATTATTATTATTATTATTATTATTACCAGCAGCAGCAGTGGTGGCGGGTACCAAGTCCACTGCTCCTTCCTGGAGAGTCTCCATGAGAAGGCAAGGACGCTCTGAAACTCCAGGTCACATCTCCGTTTTCCTGTCTGTGCGTCACGCAGCCCGACCTTTCTGGAGAAGTCTCTTGGTCCCAGGCCTGAGGCAGATGGTGGCTCTGTTCATATATAGACGGGATTCTGCTATTTTTGTTTTCCTGAAGGGACAGAGGTTGCCCTCGCTGCAGTACAGGGACGATGTCCAGCTCCAAGGAGGATGGGCTGGCAGCTGAGCGAAGGAGTTGGTGTTCCGGAGCGAGGAAGCTTTGTCAGCTTTCTGTTTGCATGAGAGAGAACCGGGAAAGGAGGGAAGCGGGGAGGGGAAGGGACTCAGTGTTTCTCCTTCCACCTTGAGAAGCTGGCCTCATGGAGCCACCCCCAGTCTGGCCCGGTGGCCTTTCAGCACAGCAAGCTGGGAGGTGAGCAGGATGGAGAGAAAAGAGCATTGTTCTTAACCCTGTTTCACAGCTCTAAGACTGAGAAGGAAAACATGGAAAGGAAAACAGGAATTATTGTCTCCTTTGGTTTTTCTTTAAAAATATAAAAGCAATCCTGAAACTATGATCCAGAGCAGTGGTTGGCAACCGGTGGCCCGTGGACCACAGGTGGTCTGTGAGGTCCAAAAGGTTGGCAACCGCTGATCCAAACAGACACTACATGCTTTCTTCCTTTCTGCACAAAAATATTTTATATGATAAAGAGCTAATATGCTAATTAGACCAACAGCAGAACAGCTGTTGGAAGACTTTCTGGGTGAAGCTGGGGTTGTGAGGGCCGAGCCCTTTGCATGAATTTCATGCATCAGGCCTCTAGTTTTAAAGATCTGTTTTTCTAATCTCTAACAGCAGTGAACTCTTGTCATTCCTGAAAAGGGGAAGAGCAGGACCCAGGGGGCTAATCTGCCTGACTTTGCCTTTTCAAGGTTGACTATCAAGTTCTTGGCTCTACGTCCAGAGTGATAGCTTAGGGCATTGCTGCCCAACAGAATTTTCTGCAAGGATGGCAGTGAGGAATAAGACGTGCATGGCAGCCACTAGCTATCAGACACTGCAAGTGTGGCTACTGTGACTGAGGAACTGGGTTATTTTAATTTAAAGTCAACTCATTAAATTAAAACTAATGTAAAACTTTTAGATTTTAACTAATTAAATTTAAATAGCCACTGTACTGGATGGGGCTGGGGAGCAATGTCATTACACCTGCAAGTGGCACCCACAAATGCTGGTTGAATGCATAGTATCCACACAAGAGGGGAAAGGGAAGGGAGACAGTCTCAAAGTCCTGAGGAGCAATTTTTGTCTTCCACAGAAGCCTTGGAAGAAGAAAATATTCAAAATTTATGTTTTTTTAATATTTGGGATGACCATTTTTGCTCCATTTTTCTCCCCTGAGAATAGTGGTCTATTTTCTTAAATATGAAAGAGGTCAAAGACCACATTAGAACACAAAAGTATGTTATCTTGTAGCATAAATAATATTTCTACCTAGAAGTCCTTCCTTTAAGTCCCAAATTCCGGGGTAGGATAATTTATTCTAGGGTTCTGATGTGACAACCCCGGGACTTGGTCAGACCTCCAGTGAGTGAGAGCATTAGGAATGAACACGGGAGTGGTCATAAGGCTGCTGTCCGTGGCCAATGAGCCCCAGGGAACTGTGCAGATGGCCAAGAGCAGGGCAGCAACTGCAGCAATGACATCTCTCAGGTCAAGGATAGCAGGTCCTATGACATAATGCTGGAGCATGAAGCAAATGCAGAGTGTAGTCAGAGAACCCCTGAAACCAACAAGCAAGATCAGCGTCAACACAAGGACAGTGAGGACAAGTACGAAGGACTCACACTTGGATTTGGGCCCAGAAGATCACATTCCTGCTGTGGAGGGAGTGGCTGTTAATAATCATGTTTGAACACCTACTATGCATGGGGGATGTTGCACGCATTATTAAGACTATAAGGCAGATGATATTATTCTCATCTCATGAATGAAGAATTAAGACTTAGAGTGATGGAAACAATATTCTCCTGACTCAGCTGTCTACTCCTTCTTGGGTTTCCTTTTGAAATCTCTTCTCTACCAGGTCGGTAAATGTTGGAATTCAGGGTCCCCTTCTCTTCCCATCCTCTACTCACTCAGCACAGTATTAACTATTCTCTGGGATCTTCACAATTTCCTCTCCAGCCTGAATCTCTCCTATTCAAGGAATGGAAACCTTAACCAAGAGAATGGACAAGGAAGAAACTCACAGACGTTAATATTACATTTCTAATTTCTCAATTAGAAAAGCAGGAGAACAGACAATGATTTATAGGACTGCTTTGAATTTAACCAAGAAAATAGATAAAGGATTAACTGGCCCAATAAAGAAAATGGGAGAACACATGAAATTAAAAAGAAAATATTTTAAGGGGCCACTTTGCTCAAAGCTATGTTGGCCTTAAATGAAAAATAAAAATGTCAGGAAAATATTTATTATAAAATTTTTCACTATAAGAGACTATAATAACTGGGTTTACCAGTCTTAGCAAATAGAAAAATAGGACCTCACTTAAATGTGAATTTCAGGTAAATAAGGGTTATTTTTAGTATGTCCCATGAAATATTTGGGATACTTATACTAAAAAATCACTGGTTGTTTTCTGAAATTAAAATTAAGTTTTAAAATTTAAATGTCCTGCATTTTATCTGGAAGCTCTACTAAAACTAATAAATTACCTTGGAGCTATGTGAAGAACTTGTCAAAGGATGAAAAAGCATCATGGTAAGATGTTTTCAGGTGAATGGTAAGAGTCTAATTCAAAGGATACTTAAACTCTACTTAAACTATTCCACAGTATAAAAGATTAACACTCCTAAATTATTTTTATAAAGTTGAAATACACTGAAACTAAGTCTGATGATAGTAAAAAACAACAGCTGTGGACACATCTGTTAGGAATATCCATGACCAAACCTTAACAGTGACATTAACAGATATAGGGGAATGATATTTTTTCTTAAAATTGACTGACTTTTAATGAAAAAAGTAACTGAAGAAATTTATCGAAAATTTTACCAAGTTTTCTGTATTTTTTCCATTTTAACATGCTTATTTATATTATGTACATAATTCTAAGTTATAAGTCATTTGTATAATAGATGTTACTTTCTGGAATCATATGAAATTAAAACTCATTATTTTGAAAGCACTTGTAATGCTATTAGATAAGAGAAAAATATGAGGCATCAATCCTTCATCCAAGGACACAAAATTATGACTATTTTTAGACAATGTAGTTGTTTACATAGAAAATGAAAAAGAATCAATGTGAGGGAATTTCATTAGCAACAGATAATTCAGTTAGGTGGACTGGTTTAAAAATTCATATCCACATTCAGTAGCATTTCAATAAGCAAACAGTATTTAGCTATTCAATATAATAAGGCAAACTATTCTAATAAAAGAGTAATACACAAATTGACCATCACTCAAATGCACAAGATGGCTGCCCCCATGTGAACACAAGATGGCCACCACAAGATGGCTGGCAGGGGAGGGCAGTTGTGGGCAATCAGGCCGGCAGGGGAGGGCAGTTGGGTGGAACCAGGCCTGCAGGAGAAGGCAGTTAGGGGTGACCAGGCTGGCAGGGGAGAGCAGTTAGGGGCAATCAGGCTGGCAGGGGAGCAGTTAGGCGTCCATCAGGCTGGCAGGGGAGTGGTTAGGGGCAATCAGGCAGGCAGGCAGGCAGGCAGGCAGGCAGGCGAGTGGTTGGGAGCCAGAAATCCCAGATTGGAGAGGGTGCAGGCTGGGCTGAGAGACAACCCCCGCCCCCCATGCATGAATTTCATGCACCGGGCCTCTAGTCTCATTTATAATAGTAAAAACTAGAACACTCCCTGGCCCGTGTGGCAGGATTGGTTGGAGCATCGTCCTGTACACTGAAAGGTGGTAGTCAGGGCACATACCCAGGTTTCGGGTTTGATCCCAGTCAGGGTGCATGCAGAATGCATCTGATGGATATTTCTCTCTCCCTCGCTCTCTCTAAAAACAAAACAAAACAAAAACAAAAACAAAACAAACAACAACAACAACAAAAAAACCCAAACAAACAAAACAAAACAAAAAACATCCAGGTATATACAAAAACCTAGATTTTTTTCAAAATAACACTTTTTTGAAGGACATAAAATTGGATAAATGAAAAGACCTATCATATTCTTCTTAGGAAGACTCAGTCTTATAAACACATCTGTTTACCATAAATTCATGCATAGATCCAATGTTATCCTCTTCAAAATACCAACAGTAACTTTTATAACTTGGCAACATAATATTACTATTATCTGGAAACATAAACTATATTGACTCCTGCCCAACACTTTGGGGGAAGATACTCAAGAAACTGTTTACCGCCGTGGCCAGTTTGGCTCAGTGAATAGAGTGTCGGCCTGTGGACTGAAGGGTCCCAGGTTTGATTCCGGTCAAGGGCATGTACCTTGGTTGCTGGCACATCCGCAGTGGGGGGTGTGCGAGGGGCAGCTGATCGATGTTTCTGACTCTCTAACCCTCTCCCTTCCTCTCTGTAAAAAATCAATAAAATATATTTTAAAAAAAAGAAAAAAAGAAACTGTTTACTATGTTTACATCTAGACAACAGAAGTGAAGGATAAGGAGTTAAGCCAGTGACTCAGTTTTTATTTTATAACCAACTATACTATTTAAATTTTCAGTAGGTGCACATATTACTTGTGTGATTAAAATAGCAGTTGTTTATTTTAAACTCAAAATGGATACAGGACTTAAATGTACGACGGGAAACTATAAAAATTCTAGAAGAATCCAAAGGCAACAAAATCTCAGACATATGCCGAAGCAATTTCTTCACTGATACAGCTCCTAGGGCACTTGAAACTAAAGAAAAAATGAACAAATGGGACTACATCAAAATAAAAAGCTTCTGCACAGCAAAAGAAACCATCAACAAAACAACGAGAAAACCCACTGTGTGGGAAAACATATTTGCCAATGACATATCTGATAAGGGCCTAATCTCCAAAATTTATAGGGAACTCATACAACTTAACAAAAGAAAGATAAACAATCCAATCAAAAAATGGGCAAAAGACCTAAATAGACACCTTTCAAAAGAGGACATCCAGAAAGCCAAGAGACATATGAAAACATGCTCAAAGTCACTAATCATCCGAGAGATGCAAATCAAAACAGCAATGAGGTACCATCTCACACCTGTCAGACTGGCTATCATCAACAAATCAACAAACGACAAGTGCTGGAGAGGATGTGGAGAAAAAGGAACACTTGTGCACTGCTGGTGGGAATGCAGACTGGTGCAGCCACTATGGAAGACAGTATGGAGTTTCCTTAAAAAACTGAAAATGGAACTCCCATTTGACCCTGTGATCCCACTTCTAGGAATATATCCCAAGAAACCAGAAACACCAATCAGAAAGGATATATGCACCCCTATGTTCATAGCAGCACAATTCACCATAGCTAAGATCTGGAAACAGCCTAAGTGCCCATCAGTAGATGAATGGATTAGAAAACTGTGGTACATCTACACGATGGAATACTATGCTGCTGTAAAAAGGAAGGAACTCTTACCATTTGCAACGTCATGGATGGAACTGGAGAGCATTATGCTAAGTGAAATAAGCCAGTCAATAAAGGAAAAATACCACATGATCTCACTCATTCATGGACAATAGAGACCATTATAAACTTTTGAACAATAATAGATACAGCGGCAGAGCTGCCTCAAAAAGATTGTCAAACTGCAGCGGGAAGGCCGGGGAGGGTTGGGGGGCAGGAGGTGGGGGGTAAGAGATCAACTAAAGGACTTGTATGCATGCATATAAGCATAACCAATGGACATAAGACACGGGGTGATAGGGGAGGCTAGGGGACTGTCTAGGGCGGGGGGATAAAATGGATACATATGTAATACCCTTTGTAATACTTTAAGCAATAAAAAAAAATATAAATAAATGAAAAAAAAATAGCAGTTGTTTATTTTAAAAGAACATTTCCAGTTACATAAAGTAGTGATGGCTAACTCTCACGGCTCTGTAGACTCACCCAGGAAGCTCTAACAGCACACTATGCTCACATCTCACCTACTGATTTCCATGCACTTGGTCTGGGGTAGGACCCAGGTTCTGGTATTTTTTAAAAAGCTCCCAGTGATCCTCAAGTGTAGCCAGGGCTCAGAGTCACTGGGGTTAGGACCAGCACGAAATGCGGACGCGTGCATGTACGTACCAAGATGTGATCAAAGCCACGGCATATCTCTTTCTGTGGGATGCAATAAAAACATGACCCAACAATTCAAGTCATGTTCTATTTTTATTTTCAGATCTTTTATTATTTTATTTTATTTTTAAAAATATATTTTATTGAGTTTTTACAGAGAGGAAGGGAGAGGGATAGAGAGTTAGAAACATCAATGAGAGAGAAACATCAATCAGCTGCCTCCTGCACACACCCTACTGGGGATGTGCCCACAACCAAGGTACATGCCCTTGACCGGAATCGAACCTGGGACCCTTCATTCCGCAGGCTGATGCTCTATCCACTGAGCCAAACCAGTTAGGGCTATTTTTTAAAAATATATTTTATTGATTTTTACAGAGAGGAAAGGAGAGGGATAGAGAGTTAGAAACATGGATCAGCTGCCTCCTGCATACTCCCCACTGGGGATGTGCCCGCAACAAAGGTACATCCCTTGACTGGAATCAAACCTGGGACCCTTGAGTCCACAGGCCAATGCTCTATCCACTGAGCCAAACTGGTTAGGGCTTTTCAGATCTTTCTCAAAGTTGAGAAAGCTATGACGTTGCCTCTGATGATGGGTGTGTGTAATGACTTGTCTACAGAAAATGGAAAATGAAGGCAAAAAGGATTTGTGGGAACATTTTTTTTTAAACCAGCTAAATACTACTAAAAAATGGAGTATGTAATATTGAGTTTAAGGTTTTTTAATCAGTGAGTTCTTTATTTATTTATTTCTTCTGAAGGAAGATGCTACAATCTTCCACACAGAATATGGATTGAATTGTGAAATAAGTTTCCATCAGTCCCAGTTTCCTAAGAGTGAGCACAAATTTCAAATGACTCTTCAAGTTTCAGACGGCTACCCAGACATGCAAATTCAGATTTTGAATAACTGTTGTAGACTTTTCAGTTTAAGAGAACTTTCCCAGAGCTGAATAAATAAATATCACTTTTCTTGAAACTGTGCTTCCTTTAAGTCTTTCCACCTTTTTATCAGACATATTTCATCGTGCAGTATGGCACTAACAAATCACATTATTAACCTTTTGCTGTGAGAATTATTAGTTGAATAATTTTTTGCATGGCAGGATTACCAAGCATAGCAATGTGAAAAATATTCATATTTAAAATTCTTATATATGTGTAATAAATATTAGAAAATGCCTGAGCTAAAATTAATGCACCTGGCAGTATTTAATATTACCTGCCTGGTGATAATTTTACTTAATCACATTAAAAGTATCGTTGATTACTTTGGGTTATGCTACTTAGAATCTGGAGGTAAAAAAAGTCCAGACATTTCCAGGTAACAGATTTTTAAATTGCTAACATCAAACTGGTTCTCAAAATAATATTCCCACTCTCGAGCCAGCCAGTTTGCAACATGTACTGAGAGGCACCTCTGTGCAAAGGATTGTTCTAGGTCCCTGTAGAAGACCATCGCTGCAGCTTCCAATGGCAGAGCAAGAACAAAGATCTAGAAAGAATCACAGCAATGACATGTGCAGGTATGTGTCATGTGAATCACACCTAAATGCCAGGAGATTCCCTCCAACGGTACCACCTGACCAAAACTATGTGATCGGAAAACCAGCAAGGTCACGTTCCCATTACCCGAGATCCTAGACTTTTGTCCCCTTATCCCCTCCTATTCATCTTTATTATTTTATGCTTATGGTTCATTCTCTGTCTCCACCACTTGAGTTTAAGCTCTACAAAAAGAGATATTTTTATTTCTTTATCCATAGATGCATTCTAAATACATGGCACATACTGGGCTCCCAATAAATATTTGTTGAATGAATAGATTTCATAATTTTCACAATGAACAACAATAAGGATATTTGCCTGGGTGAATTTTAACTTTCCCAGCCTAAAAGGCACAAGAATGTGTGTGTGTGTGTGTGTGTGTGTGTGTGTGTGTGTGTGTGTGTGTGTGTAGGGGGGGAAGGGGGAGGGAGGAATCTATTCCTAAAAAAAAAAAAAATTAAAATTAAAGGAGTAAATAAAGTCAGCTATTTGTTCTGGAGGATAACTTTACAAATTGGTTGAAAAATGAAAGAAAAAAGAATCCATCACCAACACCAAGTAACCTGTGTTTTCCTTTAATAAACTGATTTTTGACTGGCTTAGCTTTCTTTTTTGTTGGAGAAGACAGGCCAAATGAGATTCGAATTGCTTCTTCTTGGACAGAACAAAACTAAACAAAACCAAGTCCTCATTGCCTTGTGAAGCGAAGTGTCAGAGCAGACCCTCACCTCAAATCATGGGAGTTTATAGAGAAGCAGCCGCCTCCGCAGGAGCACGTCCCACACCCTCCCAGTCACATAACTAGTTGACGAAGCAACTCAGGCACCTTGGAGAACCCATCCTGTAAACACACTTTTTATTTCTTTGTTTTTAAAAAATGAAACTTGAGCTAATCATAACCAGTAGTTCTTGACATTATTTTCCTACTAAGAGACCTTTGAGACCCAGCATTTCACAGTAAAATACAGGCTCCTGTGTTTCCAACGGTCCCCGTGGCATTTAATACAATTGCTATCAGTTGCAGTTCAAGGATGGTGAAAATGCACTGTGGGAACATCTGGGTATAACCTGGGATTTCTCAGCACTTCGTGTTCTTCCTGCATCAATTTGCCTTGATGTCTAGGATCCTCAAACAAAGGGAACACAATCTAATTTCAAATGGAAGTAAATGGGAAATTGATGGGTGTTGCCTTACAGGTAAAACTGCACACAACTACTCCGATCCCATGAAATAGAACTATTTGGAGGAACAACTCTCAATATTTTAAACTCAGTCTCATTTCTGCACCTTTTGCTTTCCATTCTTTATTTAATGGTGGTTCTTTTTTTTCTCTCTCTCTTTTAACCCCACGCATCCTTTTGTCTCACTTTTCTCCATCTCTGTGTAATTCCTATGACCAAACAGCAAACAGTGGTTTGGACAGCAAAGCTTTGTCCCTCATACTCTGTGGTGCTGAAGAGAAGGACCAGGCCGTGGTCACCGTGCCCAGAGTCCTCTGCTCTCATCATTTAAGAGCTGAGTCTTCATGGCTGCTCTTAGGCGCTCTGGGCTTGCTGGGCATCCCAGCCTGGGCATGTGGGCACCCGGGCATTCCGCAGTGGCAGCCGGGCTGTGTCTTACTGATCACTGAATTCAGAATGCATCATCTGCCTGAAAGAAGTTAGGGTGCAAAGACTTGGGAACAGGCAACCTCACTGAGAAATCAAGTTGTGATTTCCAGTCCACCACATGGCCCAGTCAGCAAGTTTACTCATTGAACGTGCATGGTAGTTGACCCATTTTCCTTGTTTTCACAGCAGCACATTTAGGAGTTCAGCCACCCCAGCGTCCTGTTGCAGCTAGAGATGGAAGGGCAGAGAGACTACAACAACACACACGTGTGTTTTCGGTTACCTTGATGTACATTAATTGTACATGGCAAATACAATTTGAAAAACCTCTTGGGGTAGGAATTATTTTCTTTTAGAGAGAAGTTACACTTGTTTAGGAAGTTGCAGAACTGAGATTTGAATCAGAGTTTGATTAGTTTGTTTCATTCATTGATGCAACAAATGACTTATCAAGTGCCAATTAAATGCCAGATGCTTAAGTGATGACAAGAAGGCCGTGGTCTTTGTCCTCACAGACCTGTGGGACTGGTGGGGAGGGAGAAGCAAGTAATGAGGAGGGAGGAGCAATGTGACGGGGAGGGAGCTCTTGCCTCTATGTTCAGTGAGGTCCTGTTCGAAGAAGAATTTATAGGCCAGAAATTGACACGGTTTCAGTTTCCTGGCTTGAGCAGCTATTGTGATGATGGTATTGTCCACTTACGTGAGGAATACTAGGGTGGGGCCATCTGAGTTGCCTTTTGAGTATGTCCAGGTTGAGATATTGGGTGACAAAATGAGGAAGTCCAGGGAGCAGGTAGATAAGTGGATCAAGCTCTTTCTATCTGATCACACTATCTTCTAGGAATACAGTAGTTCAGCCTTAATTTGGCTCCATATTATCCGTTCTGTATTAGATCTTTCTGTTGAAATGACAGGTATTAAATATACAAGCCCAAACCTCATGTGGTCCATGAACCTCTACAATGAGCAATTTTTAGATTTTAAAATTAAACTCTCAAGTTACTAACAGCCAAATTTACGTCCCTAAGGAAACATACCCCAAGTACTCAAAAATGGTGACTCCTTAGCTGGCTAAACCATGCGGCAAGACCTTTATCCATGCAGGCTATAAGACAGCAGCCTCCAGGTGTGGCCTGGAACAGGTTATAACAACAAATTCAGGAAGAGAGGTGAATGTTTCATTTTATCGGTTTATTATCATTTAAAATATATTAAAATTTGAACATGGAGAAGCAAGAATTTTAATTGTACACGGCAGAGTACAGAACAAAACAAAACAAAGGTCCACAGAAACAAAAACTTATATCAACCAATAACTTATTAAAATTCCATTTGAGTAAGGATCTAAAGAAATGTAGTATTTGCAACACCTCTTAGAAAATATTTTTTCAGCGACCTACAATTGGAGAAACTCTCCAAGCAGAATTCATTTTCTTAAACCATAAGACTCTAAATGAAGCAAATGGGTATGGTCAGGCCTGAGTCTCTTCTAGCCACTTCTCTCCTCTGCCCACTAAGAAAAACAGTGGCACTCCACTCCCAAGAGCTCCTGCAGCTCTTACTATAGGTGTGTGTCAGCAAAGAGGTGCTGTGTTTAAAACAGTGGGACTGGGTCCCTGTGGGTAACTTAAGTCTCAGATAAAGTCACTTACACAAAACAAGTAAAATCTGATCAATCAGAAGTGTTCAAACAAATAACAGATAGCAAGCACCCTTGTTAGAGATTCCCCCTCCCTTTCAGTGGCCTGTCCCTATAAAGGTGCACACATGTACCACACTCCTTATCACACACCAGACAGACTGCAGTGCAAACCCGTTCTCGTGAGGCCCCTGGGAGTGGCAGCCAGGAGGACTTCGGTGCAGGTAGGCGTCTGGCCCACTGGCTAATGCAGGTGTCAGGACAGGCCTCCCTGCGGCCCCACAGACAGCCTGTAGGGCACTGCTGGTGAGGGATCCGCAGGAGGGCCTCCCCAGCTCCTGCTGAATGCTGGGGCTGCTTTCATGCTACTCTTTGGAGCCCAACCAAGAAACGATTAATGGAACAAAAAGAATTAACAAATGAAAACATGTGCTCATTATTATTTTTTAAAGACACACATTCCTGAGTAAAGCACACAAAAATCTCATGAAATCTGTTTAAAGCACCAGCCTCTGTCTCTCAGACTCACTGCACCCAGATGGCAAGCCCGAGCCAAGCTCAGACGTCCTGGTGAAAACACCAACCATGTATTTATGAGTTCCATCTTTCTAACATTTTACCATTTGAGAATTTTATGCTTTCAAAATGGGAAATGGCTTCTTTAATGGCAAGGGAGATGAATAAAGGTGTATGTGTGGGTTTCTTTGGTCTGTTTGGGGCAACACATCAGAGCTGAAAGGACCTGCTGAAGGTAAAGACATTCACAGACCTGGGCCTCGGTGTCACCACACTGGCCAGTCATCAAAACCCTCTACACGTATAAGCTGCAGCCATTGAAAAGGTCCAGATTAAATATGGATATGACCGTGGGGACATTAAAATCAAATCAGTGTGGGCCGACTTTATTGCTGAGAGATCCAGGTCACAGCGGGGTGGCAGCTCAGGTGGTGCGTTTAGCCCCTGACTTCTGGGCCTGAGACAGCATCTTCTTCAGTGAGGTCCTGGGAATTCCTGAACATGAGGACGGAATGGTAAATCTTCAGCGCCGGGCCCAGTTTGATCTTCATCACCTTGACGATGTCCGTCTGCGTCAGGAGCAGGAAGGCTTTGCCGTCGATCTGCTGCATGTAGGTACATAGACAGAAATGAAAAGGAAAGCCCACCCCCTGGTGTCTCCGGGTGCTGAGCTGCTCGGGCTGACCCTGGGGTCTCCCTGCAAAGCTCAGATCCTGGGGAGGGGGATGGCAGCCCTCACAACCCTAGTCCCATCCATCGAAGTCCAATTTAAAAGGTGTTCACTCTGCTCAATGTGAACTCAATACACACTAACTGCTCCCAGGCTAAATTTCTATTGTTACATATAAAATATCTTGGCCTGAATTTGTATCAAGAGCCTTAAAAATAACCCACTTACATCCACCACATAAAACTCCAGGAATATTCCCTGAGAGAACAATGGGCAGTGCCTGCACTCCAGTGTTATTTATAATAATGAATTATTGAAAACAACCCAGCATCTCAAAAATAGTAGAAGTAGATAAATCCTGGTCTCACCTAGGATGCAGTACGAGGGCTGTTACCAAAATTCATGTCTCAAAGAAACACTTAATGATTTGGGAAATTTTTCATGAACTATTAAGCACAAAACACGATATAAGGATACAGAAAGATCTGTTTCATTTGTTAGATTAAAAGTGCATGACCGCCACGTATACATATCCAAAGTTAAACTATTTAAAATCTTTGTACCAAATGTTAAGGGAAGTTACCTTTGGCTGGTGAAATAGTGGTTTGGTTATTTTCTCCTTTTAACTATTCTGTATTTTAATTTTTTCAATGATAAATGCTATAATAAGCAGAAATACATATAAATGTTCTATTCATTAGCTTTAAAGCATGCTGTGGTCTGAGATGTCATAGCCATCCTGAAATTCACGTGATGGCAAGAGGCCTCCGTGCAGGCTGTCTTCCCTCAGCTCCCAGAGGCCCAGTGTGGCCTCAGAGGCTGGCCTCTGGGGGCAGTGGGTGGCCCATACCCAGATAACCCAGTTACACAGGCTCTCAGAATGAGTCCTGGGTCCAGAAACAAAAGGACAGACTGAAACGGTTTTCTATGGTAACACCTTCCCATGAACCCAGCTGTGTGGTTCCAACCCTTTTAAATTAATGATAGGAACCCTAGGTATGAATGTCTCACAGAGGAAGGCGGGATCGCCCAGGGGTCCCTGGTGAGGGGTTAAAGTTCTAAGAGTTTTTGAAAAGCTTCCTGTGTGTGACGATATGTTGCCTGATGAACTGTCCGCTTGGAGAATGGAGCACCTTTCCCACAGGGTAGAAAGGGAGAGAAGCCCGCTTCCATGCCCTAAGCTGGGCTGGGCTCCAGCATTCCCGGCAACAGCTACTGGCCAGATAGTCACTTGTCCTAAGAATCAGGTAATGATGGTGATGGTGATGATAATAACAGCTAAGGTTTATGGAGCAGATATCCTAATCTCTTCTACATGCTTGATCTTCTGACAACCCCAGAAGGTGGGTGAGAAAAGCTAGTTAATGACCCTGATGACTTGCCCGAGGTCACACAGCTTCCAGGGAGTATGCTGGGCTTCCGGGCAGGGCTCCTTGGCCTCCAGAGGAGACCTGCTGGCCTAATTACTGCCCTTTATTAAGTCCCAACTCTGGGGCAAGAGCTGGGCTAGGTGCTGTAAACATACTAGTCCTAATCCTTAAAGGCCCCTTCAGAACCCTGTGTTCACAGAGGGGGTAAGTGATGTGCCCCCGATGACACTGCTGGTCAAAGTGCCAAGCCCAAGAGACCTGACCTACAGACTTGTGGACATGGTGGGCCTTGGGTGTTGCTCAGTGCAGAGTGGCCCATATGTGTGAGGCTGGGCCACCTACGCCCAAGCTGTGCTGGGCTTAGGCAGAACCAGGGTTTCCACTGGCAGCTGCCCAGACTGAGACTCGAGTGGCCCTGATGCTGAGTTCCCTGAAAATGCAGGGCTCGCCGGGCTCTGAGGGGTCCAGGATCCCAAACTCAGAGTGCTGTCCCTGAGCCATGCGGCCCTGACATCTGGAGAGGGAGAGCGTATGTTGCACCCCAGAGTCCCCAGGAACAGAGTTCTTGGAGAGTTCTCGAGCAATGATGGAAGCTCCGGAACCGGGTGCATATGGGCTGCACCCTGACTGCTTTCCTCCCCACGCCTTAGGTTCTGCACTGGTGAGCTGTGCTGTAGAGCTGTGAGGACCCAGGAGGACAATTGCACAGGGATGGCTCAGGGCCAGGCACAGGCAAGCCCCTGATGCACAATAGCTATCATTGCTACTTGCATTACTGCTCTGCAGCTGGCCGTCTCTTCTGGGGTCCCTGGAGCTATGGATAGCAATTCCAGGACAATTGGTAAGCAGTTGGTATGTTCACACTGAGAGGAAGAGGGAAGAGAACCCCCCCCACCCCGCTGCACAGAAGGATTTCGTGGCTTCTCTGCATCCCTCCTGAGCAGCCCAAGCACCAGACACACGGGACGGTCACTTTCACTCTAGAGCAGACAAACCCCTCCCTCTGCGGGCAGGCACATGTGGGACCCCACCCTGCTCCGTGTAGCCTAGAGCTGCAGTGCAGAGGCTTCTGGACGCTGTGAGTACCAACTCCATGCTCGAGTGGTCCACTGGCTCCGCAGGCTGTGAGCCAGGCACCACAGCAAACACCCCAAACCAGACAGGCTGCCTGCGGGCGGGCTGCTGCGGGCTCTTTCCCGCCGGGGCCCCCTCTCCAGCCTCCCAAACTGCTTTCATTTCTACGGGAGGAAATGGAAACAAGGCCCCTCTGGGTCTAGAAGCATAAAACAGACATAGACTTGGACATTTCCTACCTCTTTCTTGAAGCACTTTGCATGCTCTTCACCGCCCAGCAGAGACTGCACGAACTCAGTCACCTGCAGCCAGGATGAAAGCAGACTTAAAACATCACCTGAGGTCATTTCCTGGGTTGTAGAAGTTCAACATTGGACTAAAATATACTTCAAACCCCTCCAACACTTGGGATTTAAATAATAACGACCAAGCCACATTAGCGTAGCTCCTCATCTGTCTCCTGGCCTCTGATTTCCAGGCTGACCTACGTGATGACTGTGACAGTCTCCACCTGTGCGGAGATCTGGCATTCTAGAACCTTCTCCACCTGCCCCTCCCACCTGCCATGTGGGCAGGAAAGGGCCGGGGTGAGGAGCTGGTCCTGGCACTTATCCCAGTGACCCTGAGAGCAGGAGCATCCAGCTGCCTCTCGGCAGACCCGAGGCCCAGGCCCGTCTCATCCACCCGAGTGGCCACTTCCTTCCCAGGGTCCGGGCCAACAACAGAGACTCAGGGGATCAATGCGAAGTGAATTCCCATGGAATAGCTGACACTGAAGCCCAAAGGGGCTCAGTAACTCACTCACTGTCATGCATGGCTGGTAAGTGCCAAAGATGGTTTTGGAACTAAAGTTTTCTGATTCTTAACCCAGAGTTCTGGAAAATCAGTTTTCTTGGTTCAATTTCCCAGCCTTACCTTTTCCTCCCTCTCCATCCACATGCCCCGAATTCCTTTTACTAAGACCGGCCGTAAGCTCAGGAAGCCACTGGGTGTTCCCAAGTGATACTTTCGGGGGGGGGGGGTGAGTGAGCCAACATAATGAAGTATAGACCCCCCACAGCCAGAATGGCAACTGGGTGTGGCCACTCCTGGCACCTGCTGGAGCAGGAAGCGAAGGCAAGCTGGAAAGCAAGGGCAAGTGCATCCAGGGAGGAGACGTTCCTAGGAGGCGCTGTCTTGTTGGTTTTTGCTTTGTCTTTCTTTCTGGCTCTCTGCCCCTGGTGTGGATGAACAGTGTGCACTTGCACATCTCTCCCGTGTCTCGTGGGGAAGGCCCAGGAGAAAGGCTGGGAATGCAGGGCCGTGTCCACGTGCTCTACAGTCAAGACCCTGGGAGCACCTGCTCCCTGCTGGCGCCCCACAAGGTGTGAGTGGATGTTGGCCCCTCCCCACACTTTGCAGAGAATAGCACAGGGTTGGAATATCTCCAGCTGGCAGAGTGGCTGGGCCAACACCACAGGGAGAACCTGACACCTGACACCTGTGTCTGCACACAGAGCTGTCTCATCGGCTCACAGCTCCATTTAGTCAGTGTAATATGAATGTTTCAGAACATCTTTTTAGGGGCAATCAGCATGTTGACGTCTGCTTTACTCACCTCTGATGCCGCACGTATATTTTATCATGAATCATTTACAATCATCCTAGAGTGTTGAATGATGGTAATTAAAAAAAAAATCCTTCAAAACCAGTCATTATGCTGCCACACAATGGCATCTTCAAGCCTTAGGGGCACTAGGAAGGTGTCAGTGGGCCTCAATCTGGCCGCCTCTGCTACTGCACCCGAGAGCTGAGACTGGCAGTCCACGCACCAAGCCCAGGCTGCTTGCTGAGTTAATAGGTTTTCTGCTCCCTAGATGGACTGGACACATGGAGTGCATGTTTGGTATTTTCAGGGTTCTGAGGAATACCGATGGTCACCGGGGCAGGTGACGGCAGGGCTTAGTGTTTCTGGGGCTCAGGACACTGAGAGGTAGTCCTTTCATCCTTAGGCTGCTCTTCTGGCCAAGTCTGTCGCAGCCACGATTTCCTGTGAGGCTTCTGCTGGGTGCTGGTAAGGCTGACCGGAGGTCAGGTGGAGCCTGAACTTTCAGTGAGTTTAAAGTTTGACTAGTGGTAGCAGGTAGTGGGAAAATGGCTAGTCAAGGACAACTTCCTAGTCACCATGCGCATGGTCCAATATGCTAAAATCTGGAAGAGAGGTGTGAGCTATGGGCTTCTAGAAGGGACAGATGGCATCTCGGGTGGGAACTCGGCAAACACAGCACAGGGAGGTGGTAGCTGAGATGGCATGCTGGCTGCACGGTATTTCCAGAGGGGCGACTCGGGGGTGTGGAGGGAACCTCAGCACTGAGCATCCCAGGACCAGGGCTGCAGCAGGCACATGGCCTGTGTGTCATCAAAGCAGGTTCCAGTTTGGCTACTGCTGAGAGCAGAGGGGAGAGGTGGACAGGCAGAGAGGAGGCTGGGCTCCACCCTGACCACACCTTGGCCACAGGCAAAGTGAAGTTTGGAGATGTGGCCTCTTTAAATACATGCTCCAGGAACTTCTGCTCCCAGCACACGGCTGCATGTTGTTGATGGCATGCATAGGTTAAAATGTTCTTTTCTGAGCAAACGAATGAAAAACAGGATCACATTCCCTCTTCTCAGTATTAGCCAAGAAATCACTGTCCATGGCAAAGGTAGATTGGATTTTAAATGGGAATAAATAATGTGTTAAACCAAAGAGTAAACACATCAGCGCTGCCAAGCAAGGTGGCCCTGAGCTGGGCGGGGCACCCCTGTCTGCCCCACCTCCTGCAGCCATTTAGTCTGTGTTCCTCAGACAGCAGGGGGCAGTGACATCTATTTGCTTTACCATGTGCCTGAAATTCTGTCTTTTTCTAAAGAGATTGATTCTATTCAATCTGTTTTTCTTTTTCCAAAGTGAAGAACAAGTTCTATGAAATCTTTTGAGGCAGACTTTTCTGGACAGAATTTTTAAATATCCAAAGGCCTTGATCATTATTCAGGATCATTATTCAGTATTGTTAGTACTTAGTGCCCTAAGAAACTATACTTAGCCTTTAATAGAAAGCCCATTTTGCTAAAATTTCTAAATGTAAACTGATGAACTTCAATATACCCTGGGGTAGCATCAGAGAGTTTCCCTCTCATTCTCTCCTCAAAAACTTTTCTTCTTCAAGTTTGTGGTAAATGTGGGGAGCGGTTCAGATAGATGGGAGCGACCTCCAAGGAAGAGGAAGCTGCCCTCCGCTTGCACCTGCCCGCTTTCCCAGGTAAGGCAGCTCTGCAGGCGCCTGGTGTGGGCGACCGGCTTTGGCTTCAGGAAGCACAGCGTGTGGAGGCTGCACAGTGGTTCCCCGAGTTCCTGAGAGCATGCGTCCCACAGCTAAAGGCCCAGCGGTTCTGGAAGGACTCTGAATGAGTTCCCGCTCTGGATGACACAGCAGTTTGGAGAAGACTAAGAAGGATGACTCTGCAGGCTCCTAGATGAGCCCATCACTGTGCCCAGCCATGTTCCCACGACCTACTTTCCCTGGCGTCCTCCTGGAGCTCAGCAGGCCTTGTTCTCTCATTGGGGATGCGGCTCCCCTAAATCTTTCCTAATGGAGGTGTTTGCTATTTTGCTGAGCCCGTAGCTGTGTGCCTGACTGTACTGGCTCCAAGTCCACCGGGGACCATGTTTCCAGTCCAGGTCTCATTTTTTAACAGTGGAGTTGGTTATTTGCCTTTTTTTTTTTTTTAGGGCTGGATGGTATAAGGCTGCTATGCTTAGTTAGCAATACCCTGAATTTTTCAGAACACTCCCTCCTGTGTAAAGATTGCTTTTAAGGCGACTGCCATCTTGTAAAGTTAATGGGCACTAAGGGAGCACTTACTTGCGAGGCTGGCATGATTTATGCGTGCAGCTTTGTGAAGCATTTTTGAAAATAAGAAATACAAGTATCCATATGTGAACCAAACATACCTGAGTCATACTCGTGGCTATAATGCACATATAACAAGTTGCATCCAGCCCTTGTGTGCCCATGGACCCCTGGCAGGAGGGTACTGCATAACGTTTATTTCCCATCACTCACTCACTCACACATTTGCCAGACACCTACTTTAGAGCAAAACATTTTGCTCTAAAGATGCTTTAGTCCCTACTCTTAAACACCTATACTCTTCTATAGAATATTTCCATGACCCAGAGTAATAAATACACTTCACACTGACCTTGACCTGAGAGTGTGCACACACCCACCCGTTTCTAATAAAGGTTTCACAGAACAACAGCCTTTCCTACAATTATGCACCTTCATCCAGCCCTGTCTTTCATTCAGAACCACTAAGTGGACTTCAAAGCCCACCTGTGCTTTGACAAACACTGCTCCAGCAGAAACAGCCACAGCGACAAAGGTGTTAAAAGCCAGCTCCTGTGCTCTGGGAAATGTTAGGAGGCCCTGCCTGGTCCGGCTTCTCTCCACAGGCGACACAGAGCAGAGCAGAGCAGAGGTCTTCCTCCCCAGCCAGGAAGGCAGACCAAGGGAATGTTCTTGCGCTGCTTCACCTTCTAGCGTATACAGCCACCCCCTTTAAGTCTCACTGAATGGCGCTTAACACAAAGATGCACAAGACCATTTTCAACACGCCCAGTGGTTCGCTCCAATGGGAACAGAGCCCCAAAACACCCCTCCTCCCAAAGCTCCCTGACCCCGAACTGACTTTTTAAATCCTCACTACCCTGCATGCCTTTTATTTTTAAAACCTCACCCAAGGATATGTTTTTATTGATTTTAGAGAGAAAGGAAGGGAGAGTGAGAGTAAGAGGGAGAGGGAGAGGGGGAGGGGGAGGGAGAAGGAGAGGGAGGAGACGGAAAGAGAAATATCCCTTGCTTCCTTTATGTGCCTGACCAGGGATTGAACCCACAACCTTGGTACGTGCCCTGATTGAGCATCAAACCTGCAACCTTTTGATGTACAGGAGGACACTCCCACCAACCGAGCCACCCAGCCAGGGCCTCTGCATGCCATTTTTAATGTGGTGCATGTAACAGTCGTAAACTCGGTTGTTGGGTGCTCTCTGGAATGGCCCCTAAGTGAACTCCCTTCTGAGGGCTGCTTTATTGTCAGTGATGCACACAGAACCATCAGAAAGCCCACAATTTCAGCCCATCCGAGATTCTTCTTGAGGACCTAGTTTGGCGCCAGGAAATGTGCTAAGGAGTGTGAGGATGGTGAAATAAATTTAGGATGTGGTCCTAAAGAGCATCTCGTTAGGAAGACATCAAGACCAAGATCTACAAAGTAGAAAACTACCCCAGCAGTTTTCTCTGGGTCGCATGCCGAGGGAGGCCATGGCGAGGAAGCACCAGGAACACTTCGTGAAGACAGGCTCTCCTGTGGTTGCTTTATTTTTAATCTAGGAAGACTCTAAGGGCTCTTCCAGAGAGACAGGCTGGGCTTCATGTGTACCACCATAGAGACGCAGGAGTGGGGATCTCACTCCCTCATTCTCCCTGTTGCCCTCACCATGAGTCTCTTTCTTTTGAGACCTTTAACCTAAGGAGACTTGCCCCTGGACCATCTACTTCCTCTTAATCACCCTCTCATGTCTCACTTTTGTTCAGGGCCAGACTTGAAGCTAGTTAGATGAGGCTCCTGCAAATTCCCTACTCACTGTTCAATGTTCCTAAAACAGTGATTCCTATTCTTTTTGGATGATGGTCCCCTTTGAAAAACTAATAAAACTTTTATTAATTTTGACCCTCCTCTTAAGGAAAAAAATACACAGGTACACAATTTTTCCAAATCCCCTGAGCTCAATTCTACAGCCCCAGCTGTGGATCCCTCACAGAAGCCCCTCCCCAACGCTTTTCTTTCACAACTCCCCCTTCCCTTCAGAGTGCCCCCTGCACTTTCTGACTTGGTCCCGTCGACGCGCGATCGTCTCCTATTTCTGCCCAGTGGAATCCTTGTTCCATACCCACTGGTGTGTTCCACAGGGCTCACTAACTCAAAGTGTCCCACTGTGAATTCATCCTCTTATCCTCCTTCCGAACGGGATCCTTGCCCCAAAGTTTCATTTCCTTCCACCAACTATTTCCCATTCTTTCCGATGAACTCCAGGGCCCCGGACTCCAAACTGCAGTGTTGGGATCACATTTGACTCATTTCTTCATCTCAGTATCTCTTTCCCTGTGTTGTCGACTTGACTTTAAAGTGTCTGTTGGGTTTGGGTGGTTCTTCTCATGTGGTGTCCAGTCCAGGCCCCGATTATTAGTCCACACCGGAGCATTGGCGACTTCCCATCACCTCCCTCTCCTAGCCCTCACCTCACTTTTACTCTTCTTTGCAGATCTTTGCCATTCTCATCTTCCTGAAGCATCATCTTCACAAAGTGAATTTCTGCATAAGGAACCTACAATAGCTCAGACTCACACACATGCCCAGTGCCTGGCCTCAAGCCTGACCCATCCTCCCCATCCCAGGTCACTGCTTTCTGTATCCAGGTCCACAGTGTGCCTGGTGAATAATACATCAGCTCTAGACCTGACTCTGGAGTTACTCAGTCTCTGGTGCTTCTATTTTCCTATCTGTAAATGGGCAAAATAAGACTACTTGCCTTATCATCATTACATTAATACTGTTTGCCATCATTCCCAACATTAGTAAAGGATGTGTTGTGTATCGGTCACCCTTGCATATGTCTACTCCCTCCCATGCAACCTCCTGTTGTTCCCCCCTTTTTTTGTTAATCCTCACCTGAGGATATCAAGGATGTTTTTCCACTGATTTTTAGAGAGAGTGGAAGGAGGGGGAGAGACAGAGAGAGAAACATCGATGTGAGAGAAACACATTGATTGGTTGCCTCCTGCACATGCCCCAACCAGGGCCCAGGTCAGGGAGGAGCCTGCAACCGAGGTAGATGCCCTTGACCAGAATCAAACCCAGGACTCTTCAGTTCCTGGGCCGATGCTATGTCCACTGACACAGGGCCAGACTTTGCATACTCTTGCAGCAGCAGGATCACTTTTAGTCAAACCGGCTAGGGCTGTTCCCTTCTTTATGGAATGGAACTGGAATGGTTTCCCTTCTTTTTCTGCTTAGATGTATCTCACTTTTGGATTCAGAATCTAGCTCAGGATGCCTTTGTCATGCAACATTCATTCAACAAACATTTACAGTATTATTTACTAAGTGCCAGGTGTAGCACGAGGTTCTCAAGACATATGCGGAGTGAGTGAAATCAGGTCTCTCCTCATGTGCTCGTGGGTCAGACAAGCACTTTGTAGGGGCAGACAGAGGCTCAGATGAAATGGGAGCACAGAGAGGAAGTCTGACCTAGCCCAGAGGCTTCTGCAGGAAGTGAGCTCGGGGCTGTTGGCTGCTGAGGCAGCAGGCAGAGAGGGAGGGGAATCTGAGGCAGGGTAGCAGCTGTGCAAGTATGAGAACAACATGCAGGGGCTGGGGAGGAGCAAGATTCTGTAGCCCAGACTGGGAGGACCAAGTGGGGCAGGGCGGAAGGTCAGACTGAAAATGCAGGCAAGGACAGCCCATGCTGAGGATGTGGTTGGGGAGCCACGGACTGGTTTAAGTTGGGCGGAGACACATCCAGAATTCTCCCTTCTCTACTACATTCGCTCATTCGCCAGATGTAGTGGCTCTGCACACATAGGTAGAGCTGGGGCTGGATCGGGTGGCTGCCCTCCCCACCTCTTTCTGAGCAGGACAGTGATGGTGCGAGGGGCCAGGAGCTCAGCCACTCTTAGTCTTTAAAAAGGTAAAACTTCAGATGAATAGCTTGAAAGGCAGGAATGAATGACTTGCCACTGTGGTCTCAGTTGACCTCCTCATTTTGTGCAGTGTTTCAAGGGCAAAACTATACATGATTTAATTATAGATACAATAGATTTTAATTCAGTTGGCATGGTCATGAAGCTGATGCATGCTTTTTAAACTGGTAAAAATTCATAAACAGGGGGTAGGGGGCCAGACTCTGCATACTCTTGAAGCAGCAGGATCATGTTTAGTCATTTCCCCAAACACCCAGCAGGCTCCTGACTCAGTCCACTGGCTGTTACCAGGCCCTTCGGCAGGAGTGGGAGGAGAGGCGAGCAGGCGGGTGTGCGGGGAAAAGATGCCAGCCCTCAGCTCCAGGTGGAGGAAGGCTGGCAGGGATGCTGGGCATGGGGAACCCACCAGGTGGCTGGTGTGAGGTGCCTGGGAAAGAGGAGGGAGCAGGGCTCCTCCATCCCTTTACCTGTGGGTAGCCCTTCACCTGCTGCTTGTCCAAGGCTGGAAAGGAAGGCTTAAACCAAGATTAGTGAGACTGATGCAATAAGTGCTCAGTGAACATTCTGTGACTAATTTAAGTCCTGCTCTAATCTTGTCCTTCATTTAAGGGTTTTCATTCATTTAAGAACAGTAATTAAGGCCTGACCAATGAAAACAATACCTTTATCAAAAGCAATGCCAGTCCAGGACATCTTCCTCAAAAGATGGCTGCTTTTAAACGTAAAGCATTTCTACAGCATTGCAGTAAGCAATGGGACTTTTATTAAAAACCAGCAATGTAAGGCATGTTCATGTTAAAATCAGGCCCATGTTTCTCTCTGCTACAGCATCTTATGCAATGTTGTGATCTAATTTACTTTAAATTCTGTCTTCGATGGACAAATGTGCATCACGGAGCTAGCTAGCTGCTCAGCAGAGAGAACTCAGATCCTCAGGGCCTGTGGGCACCAGCAGCGGCATCCCTGCAAGGCACAGGCCACCCTGGGTCGGGGCTCTCAGCGTGCTGCTCGGGACAGGAGCTGTCAGCACACATGGCCGCGATGCTTATACAGGTGGGCCTCCTTCCGCACACTGCACCTCAGTGAGGGACCGGAGGCTTGGCCCTCTGCTGAATGAGCCCAGGGCCTTGGTGCTAGGATATGGATGGGGAGAGGAGGGCAACACCTCCTGGGCTTCCCAAATTCCCTCAAAGTCATGCCCGCCTTCTCCTGCAAATGTGGGTCTTAAACTTGAAACAGTGAATCCAGTGCCTAAGAGAAGCTCTCAGCAGCTGGGCATATCCGTCCCACGGTCCCAGGGCAGTTCCACTCACCTGGTCCACGGTCCATCTGGCCACCTCGCCGGCCCGGATGTCGGCCACGCCCGGAAGCAGCTTGCGGTGCTGCTCCCTGCCCAGGGGGAGGTCCCGGAAAGGGTGGGTGGACAAAGACGTCATGAAGATGGACTGGTGCAGGGCCCGCTGCTTATGCTCCACCGAGTGTGCTAAGAGAGGCAGGTAGGGAAGCAGACAAGGTTTGTCAGCCTCTCGTCACACAGTCACAGAGGCCTGAGCCAGGTTAGAGGAAGTGTAGAAACAGGGGAAAGCCCAGTCTCTAGCCACACAGCACCTCTGCCAGGGGTCCTGGGCACAGCCAATGCCACTGCTCTACAAGGCCCTGAAGATTGTGGCTAAGCAAGTTCACATAACCTCCATGACACACGCTGGATGCCAATGACGGGCTAGCATGTCGATGCCACTGGTCCTTCTCTCCCTAAATGAGGAGCCAGGAAGCACAAAGCCTCGCTGCTGTGACCCAGCTGATGGGCACACCGAGATGTGCCTGCTTCACCTGTCTCCAAGGAAGGAATGAGCCGGGTCCACATCTGGCCCACAGGCCCCCTGGGGGACCCTGAACATGGAATGCAGGTCAGGGTCTCCCTGAGAACCTGGATGGCAGCTGCTGCCATGGCTCCCAGCCTCGATGACCTCACGGGGACTTGTGGAGAGCAGGCAGAGCTGGATGTGACTGCAGCGCTCGGGCACTCAGAGGGAGCTCTCTTTTAAGAGCAAAGCTGAGGGGCCCAGGGCATGAGGAACAATGGCGGCCGCCTGCCCAAGGCTGGCTGCTGCCACAGAGGAAACACTTCCCTTCGCCTCATACTTCTCCCCAGCCTTTCTGAACTCCTTTTCCACCTTCTTATGTTATATCCAACATGTCGGTGGAGCCCTGGGTCTCAATGCCTTTATTATTTTGCTTTTATGTACAAATAGGTAAGGAGCAAAAACTCCATAGTAATTTTAGCGAAAACTGATGCCTTTATGACAGCTTTTAAGATACTTTCCATACACATTAGCAAAATAAAGTTGCTGATATTTTAAGACTTTGAAGAGAAAGACCACAGAAGGAAATGCTGTAAGCCCTCGCAAAGCCTGTCTTTCCTAATGTAAATGGAAGGTTAAGTAGGCAGTAGCCACATAATTTAAAGTCTATTATGATGACTTGTGTTTTACTAAGGAGTCTACAAAGCTATTATGCAAATATTTCCAACTCAAATTAATTAACAGTTTATAGCAGGTGAGGCTGACCGCACTTTGCATGGTACCCGGTAGTCACCAGCAAGGTTCTAAGCCATGGAGGAGCCCACCCATCCCCGCCTGGTGTCCGGCTCAGACATCCTGCATATTTAGCAATGCTTGCTGTCTACACAGATAGAGAGCAAAATTGCGGCTGCCTCCCACATTCTTACGCTCCAGTTGTAAGCAGCAGCACATTTGTCTCTAAATGCTGATTGACCAACACTGACCTTTTTAGTATGTAAATAGGTTATCTCCCTCCTTGTAGTGTAATTCAGCCAACAAAGTAAGGCTGCAGGTTCTAAAGGGAAACTTCACATCTTCTTTGAAAAGCCAGTATGTTGACAAATGTGAATGTTCTTTAATGAAGCTATCAGGTTGGGCAAGGAGCATGTACAAAACAAGCCCTGAAAACCCGGTAGGGCATCACAGAGCGAGCCTGCAGGCCCAGCTACCAGAGGCACCGGGGGCCTTCCTGGCAAACCAAGAGGTAAAGCTGTGTACTCTTAGGGATTAAGGCCTGAACAAAGCAAGGCTTTATTCTGGAAAAGAATCACTGCATCAATCAATCAATCAGTTGTTTTTGCTGAAAAACATGGACTTAAAGAAAAACAAATCACATATGTATCTCTAACTCATGCCCTTTGTAAATCAATTACATATAGTTTCCAAAATGTATAGGACTTTTAAGACACGATTAGTGAATCTTGTGCTGTGGAGGTACAGAGAAGTCGAGTGATGATCATCAGATTCCTATAATTCACAAATAAATGAAGGTATGCGCCATGACCATTCTGCTCCCAGGCAATAAAAATTTCCACACCATAATTTGGAAGCAAACTGCCTTGGCTGCTGAGACAGCCACTTGGAAAGACACTGAGCTCTGAAAGACGGGGACTTCAGTCAGTGCAAGTAGCACCATGACCTCCAGGTCACAACCACATCAGGAACTCTAGCTCTATGCTGCTCACTCAACCCCAGGCTAGCTCTGTGCTTTCTATGGCTTCTGAATTCTGTTAACAGTGTCCTTATTAAGTCAAACTATCCTTTTGAATGGAGGTGAAATCTTTTCAAAGGATGAAGAGAACTTAGTGGGGAACAGGCCCTTCATGTGACGCGCAGTGGGGAAAGGTCTGCAACCACCTGCTAGGCTGCCGATCCCCTGCCTGGTGCAAGTTCTCTGTGCCTGCTCATTTGTGATCTCAGTAACATGCTGAACATAAAAATTGTTTTTATTATTACCAATTTTACTATATCAACTTTATATCTTGAGATGGAGAGCCTGGAAGTTGAGTTTTCCTGCTCAGAAAAACTTGAGTTAGGTTAGAGAGTGTCCCTGAGTAGGGAGTCTGGATGTCAGTCTGCCATCTCAAAGACATGACTGGGTTGACAATACCCACCAGCAGGACTGGTGGGAGGATGGAGACTGTGCAGAAAGGCTTACTTAGTGTGGTGCCAGCAAACTGCAACCACTCAAATGGCAGATGCTACTCTAAACTCGACTGTAGGTTCTAGCGGTCAGGACTGATAGTCTATGAATGAAAGCTGCATAATTAGAAATTAACAAAATGCAAGACTAGTTTTCCAATAGGAACACAAGAGAGGGAATATATTTTCTAGTGTTTCAGGGTGGTTACTGTGCCATCTTTGTATCATTTACTAGGTCTAATTTCTTCCAAAGATGGTGGTTTTGGGGTGGTTTCTTCCAAAGATGGTGGTTTTGGAGAACTTGTGCCTGGGGTTGAGGTTTAGCTGAAAGAATGCTAGGACAGGCTTGCCTCCTAGGACTGTGCCACCAGAGGAAGGGGAGGGCCACACCAGCCTGCCTGGTTGTGAATCCTGGTCCCCACGTAGTTGCTGAGTGACCCTGGGTGAGATACTTAACTCCTATGTATCAAGGTTTAACATTTTTAAAATGGGCCAATAATAATACTATGCCTCAGTGAGGTGTTGGGATTAGAACAGCTTCTGGGACATGAAAAGTGTTCAGTCCATGTTAAGGATTACATTATTGTTATAAGATGCAAAGATATTGTAAATTGTAATAATGAATATGGGGACATATAATATTTACAAAGCCAGTGTGGCTAGATTGGCCTAAAATCTGTGAAGCTGAAATTCAGACTGAAACTCAGTATCTCCATGGCTGTGTTCCGATTTCACACCCAAGTGGTCCTGGAAAGACTGTGCAGTTGTCACCAAAATCCTTTGCAGAAGTCCCAGGGGAAGGCAGTGAAGGAATCCCAGGGCACTGCTCGTGCAGGGTCGGGTGTCTATTTCCCATATATGTAGCACTGTTAAAACATGCTCAGCCTGCCAGCTTTGAAATTCTGTGGCTCTTGACAGACTTTTAAAATGTGCGATGATTTGCATTATTTAAAATTCTGTGCATAAAACTAGACTTTTGAAATTATCCAATTAAAATTTTTCATACCTTATTATCTAATGTGAACACACTGATTTTAATTTTTACCAAGCCAGCACAGCTCATTTCGTATCAGTTATCACTAAATACGTCTTTGATGGAGGGGTATACTGTCCTCAGAAACCATTCGCATTGAATCAAAAGAATCAGATTATTCTCCCTTGGGGCAACTTAAATAAACAGTTTTCTAGATGAGGAAAGGATGCCTACCATGAGCAGAGCCCAGAAAGGGTCTTTTCAACTGGGTAACTTGTGCATTTCTTCCACGAGGCCCAGCATCCCAGCCCCTTGTCCAGCCAACACAGCAGAGGGATAGGGGATGTTTCTCAGACACACTGCCTCACTGTAGCAGTAATTCCTAACTCTGCTTCCCTAAAAGTCAGCCAAGGAAATTCAGCTTATAAAAGCAGCCCTCCTACTAAAGGTTTTAATATTTTAATTATTCAAAATGCCTTTTGCATCAGACAACGAAATGTACATATAATCCTGGCTTTGCCTTAACACCAATGTGAGTGACAATACAAGACTGTCCCTACCCTTCCATAAAACAGAGTGACACACACAATCCTTGTCACTCAGTGGTTTGCCATCTGTCGAATTGTTTTGTTGGAAGAATTCTTTTGCTACAGGTTTTCTCTCATTGGGTATTTCTTTTGGCTTTCATGCCTATAATGAAGTGTTGAACGATTTCAGTCAAGGTGCTTGGAGATTTAGAGCCCACTCGCAAGTTTCTGAAGGCAGGATCTTCAGCCCTGTGCCTACTTCCAGGATCTAAGGCAGCCTCTCCTGGCACACCAAGAGACTTGGCCAGGGGTCTGAGTCCATTCAGCAGTACTCAGAGAGGAGTAAATATATAGTTTCATCCCCAAAAATGTCATTATCTTTCTTGCAGGCGCAGTAACCTGCTGGAATCCAAACCCCAGCCAGGCACAGACCACCTTCTCCGAGTCCCTGGGATGGCCAGACCGGCCAACTGTGGGTGGCCTGTGACTCAGGGGCTGCCTCTCAGGTGAAATGACCAAATAAATGGTGTACAGAGCTGTCTGCTTCCCAGTTCCACAGACTTAAAAAAGGTATTTGGCTATTAAAGGTCTTCAACTCACCTTAAAATAAATGAAGGTAGGCCCCTGATTTCTTCTCTGCCCCCTTCACTTGTCTTTCCCACTCCTGCTCTACAAATCCTTTAAGGAAATGTTATTTTAAAATATGGCTGTTTCTTCACAACAAAACGAAAGCAAGTGAGTCATAGATGGTAACCAGAGGCTTCATGACTGGGCCTCAAGTTATTCTTAGTCCCACTAAAAACGGAGACCCATTTCACAAGTAACATTCCTTTCAATGAAAGAGGTGGTGATTCTACTTGTTCTCAGCTCCAAAAATAAGGAAGGAGAGAATAAGAATGCACTCAGTTCCAACATCCAGTTATGGGATTTTTCTTGCCTGCTGCACAGTTGACGACAGTCCCTGATGGGCTTTCAGCACTTTCCCAGCACTCACTGGGAAGTCACCTGTTGGGGATGCTCGATCCAGTAAAGACTTTTGCTGGAGAAGCAAGGAAGCGTTCAGGCCAGGCTTTGCACTTGGAAATATTTTTTCTTCCCAGGACCACCTGTTTTCAAGGTCTTCATACTAACATGGTTGGTGTCATTTCTATGCTGCATCATCTTCTCTTGATTTGGGTGGGTCTGGGCAAGTCCATCCTCATTTCCTTTTTACCTCATATGTTCCTCAAAACAAAAGTGAAAGATAACGAGTAGTGCAAACAGGATGGGAAGACAAGTCTGTATGGCTCTGAGCAAACAGTCAGTTAACGCAGAGCGGCTCTCGCACACTGCCAGTCTTACATGCTAGGTCACACTAGACCAATAAGTGGGGTGACTTGTGTGCTGTGCTGTGCTCTGTTTTATCATAGCTGTATTGTTCAGAATTCCAAATTTACATCTATAGAGTAGTTTTTGATTGTAGCTCTTAATCACCCCTCATCACAAGCCTGTTCTTCCTGATTTTATGTAAATGTGGGGGATGGAAGCACAGAAAAGACAGAGGTGTCCTAGGGGCTTCCTAGGGGGGCTATGAAGAGAATCACAAGTTGAATGAAGGACACTGAATGTTCTAGATCTGTACACTGTCCAACACGGTAGCTATCAGCCATGCATAGCTATGGAGCACCTGCAGTGTGAATAGTGCAAATGGAGATGGGCTGGAAGTGTAAAATAGTCCTGAATTTTGACGAGTTAGAAAAAAAAAGTAAAATATTTCATTTAATTTTATCTATTTGTTTTTATTATTTTAACTGTGGCTGCTAAAATATTTTACATTCCATATGTGGCTAGTGTTGTATTTCTTTAGGCAGTATGGCCCGGAAGAGTGCTGGGCCCTGGCCTCTCTCAGTAGCTGGTTCAGTGGAAATAACATGACTCGTTGAAGTGAAAACGATGTGGCTTCGGTGGCCTGCATTCTGCACAGCCCTGGCCACCCCCCGAGTGGGAGAAGCTGGGAGGCCTGATGTCATGGACAGTCTGTCGGGGAGGATGGGTCCGGCTGCAGACAGGCTACCTGAGCCCTTGGTTTAGCCCCACAGTTGGTTAGCCGGGAGAGCCGAGCAATCTGTTTGGCACACACTTGCTGTTCCGTGAATGTCTGTGGAGTAATGAACATGACTGACTGACTGAATGCATGTATTAGGAGAGTAGGAACTGTCTTTGATTGCTACAAAAGCAAAAATGACTTTCAAAATTAGACCGGGAACCATTCAGATTTAGAGCCACTGTCTTTAAAAGTGTTGCTTCACACCCTCCAATCACTGAATCCTAAAGGGGTTTGTGGCAACTCAGTTTCTCTTTCTTCACCAGGGCATGGGTACTGGGAGAGG
Organism: Myotis daubentonii; assembly: GCF_963259705.1. Classification (NCBI taxonomy): domain Eukaryota; kingdom Metazoa; phylum Chordata; class Mammalia; order Chiroptera; family Vespertilionidae; genus Myotis; species Myotis daubentonii. Next base: position 60,798,702 of record NC_081847.1, read on the forward strand.
AGTTAGGGAACAAGAGATTTTAAGTTTCTAGACTCCCTGTTGCCATTTTCCAAGTAATCCTCTTCAATCATCAAGAAAATGCCCGGCTTCCTTTTGAGCTTTATAATTCACTAGAGGTCCAGTGCATGAAATTTGTGCATGGGACAGGGATGGGGGTGTCCCTCAGCCCAGCCTGTACCCTCTCACAATCCGGTACCCCTTAGGGGATGTCCAACTGCCGGTTTATCCATGGGGGATCAGGCCTAAACCAGCAGTCGGACATCCCTCTCGCAATCCGGGACCGCTGGCTCCTAACTGCTGGCCTGCCTGATTATCCCTAACCACTCTGCATGCCTGCCTCATCACCCCTAACCACTCACCTGCCTACTTCATCGCCCCTACTGCTTGCCTGCCTGATTGCCCCTAACTGCCTCTGCCTTGGCCCCCGCCGCCTTCATCTGGAATGACATCTGGAAGGTCGTTCGGCTGTTCGGTCTAATTAGCATATTAGCTCTTTATTATATAAGGTTACCTCTTCTCAGGTACAGCCCTCCTTCTCAGCCATGTCCCCGCAGGGAAGAATGACTGAGCCAGCTCATGGCCTCCTCTGACTCCAGGACTGCCTCCCTTCTGGGCGCTGTGCCTGTCACAGCTGTGGGCACCTTTCCCTCTCTCCTCCTGCCTGCTGCCCACAGTCCAGTCCTGTGTTTGAAGACTGAGAAGCCGGTTCCTCACTCCTCACAGGAAGCATCTGGCCCCACAGCTGCTGCTGGTCTTCCTGCCGCAGGAGCCTCTCCTCACAGCTCCTACTTAGTGGGAACCCCTCTCTAGGAAGCAGACTGCTCCATCTCCCCTGGCACATCCCTGTGCCCACCCAGGAACCCAAGCCTGCTCCTCTCTCTCAGGCTTCCCCTCTCCTCTGCTCCTCAGGGCGCTCCTCTACCCGCCCCAAGCCTGCTGGCCCGGGGCACAGCCTTCCTGGCTTCCCTTGCCTGCTGCCTCCACAGAAGAGCTTCCAAGTCCCAAATACAACAGGATAACCATGGGTGGAGTCATTTAGTGAACAGGAGAAGTGGCAAACACATATCCTAGAATGGGACTCAGTCTCCTGCTCCCTGCAGCAGGTTAGCCCTCAGCGTTTACTCCTGAGGGCAGGGCTTTTGTTCCTTTTTGGATCCTGTTTCAGCAAATATCCTGTTTAAGAAGTCCCTAAACCCGGGCACCTATCCATCAGGTTCCCAAACCCAGAGGCTCAGGGTTCCCTGGCACAGAGGCCCACTGGCCTCATCATGGCCACAGCCTTCTCCTAGCTGTCAGGGGTGAGTCATGCCTCCTCAGGGCGGCTCCTGTGGCAGACCCCTCCCTACTCCGCCGCACCTTGCTACCCTGTATTGACACTGTCTGTCTACTCTGCAGTCTCTATTAGTGGAGTATACATTCAAGGGCAGTCATTTCTAAGTCCTCCTCACATCCCGTGGGGCAGCACAGGCTGCCACCTGGCACAGCACAGTGCAGGCGCTCAATATCTGATTCGACGGTTGGGTTGAGCCATCTGAGGAATTGTACTGCAGAGACAGCTAATGCAGCGGCAAATGCTGGCATAGTCTGTGCCAGTGAAAACAATGAGTGTCCATGCTGTGGGCTCTGTTTGCCAAATATATTTATTGCTGAAAAGGCTGGGAATTGTTTGTGACATGGAATCTACTCGATTTGATACTCAAGAGGTAGATCTCCCCTGGTTTCATTTTAACAAAAATGCAGAAAAATCCATATTAACTTTTTATATATTAGTCAATCAAAAAACACTTCGAGTGCAGAATGTTTTCTGATGGCTAAAGGTAACCTAGTTTAATATCTGTTTCACACGGCTCGAGACATCATTAATTACCTTTTGATTAAATACCACAACCAATCACCCAGCATGCATTTTTAATCCTCTGCAAGACCATTTTCTTCCCTCATAAGAGGGAAACCACAATTGCACAAAGAGTAGAGTCAACTTGCCCGAGGATGGAGTTGCTCTTCTCAAAGCGGCACCCCTCACTGGTTATTCCTGTCCCGACTCTCCACGTGTAGTTACATGAAGACAAGCATGTTTGATTGACATTCACAAACTGACAGGCCCTACCATCTTTATGCATGTGTCACACCTCAGTGCATGAAGAAACAGCTTAATTCTCTATAAATTCCAGCATTTGGATGGTGGTACCGGACGAAAGGAGCAATGCATCTTTGGGAAAATGGGTTTGGAAGCAAACCCTTTGAATTGAGGGCAGTGTGTGGGCACCCAGTGTGACGGTACGCAAGTCAAGGCTGGTCTTGACTCACTCTGCCATTAATGTGGAGAGTGGGAGTGGCAAATGAACTAATACAAGTTGTAATCCTTAAAACCTTCTGCAGCCTACCTCTGGGGGAACAGACACCATATGTTATTTATCCTTGAAGCCCTCACTCCCCACACAGCACGTGGTGCACAGGAAGTGCTCACAGCTGTTTGCTGACAAGTAACAGGGCAGGTATAAATCGTGAGAAGGGCACAGAGAATGTATCCCTCCTGACAGATGGAAGGCCTGACACTTCCCTCTGTGCCATGAATACACGCCCCACCAGACTTGCCTTCTTTTTCTCTATACTGCCCTGCACACACTCTTTGAGCAGAGTCTGTGGGTACTCAACTCACTCAGAGAAACCCAAGACTCCACAGTTTCCTAGGCTCACGTGAGGCACAGCCAGCCCAGGGCACAGCACTGCAATGCCCGCCTGGAGCATCAATCACAGTGACAAAATCTCATTGGATTGAATACACACGCAGCGGCCAGTACCGTGGGGGGCTCTGGAAAGCTCGCAGCAGCTGGGAACCAAGCGGGCCCACCTGTGCCAGGCCCCTCTTACTGTTTCTTTTCCTTCTCCACAGGGCTTCAGCAGGGGTGGTGCTGTCTGCCTCCTTCCCAGATAATGCAGTGCTCTCAGAGACACTAAGCGCCTTGGCGAAGTTACTCGGCAAGGGCAAGGGCTGGCGGCAGACCCAGAGGCCACCACGCTGAGGACAACCCTTTCCTCTAATCCAGCGGCTCTCAACCTGTGGGTCGCGACCCTTTCACAGGGGTCACCTAAGACCATTGGAAAACACATATATAATTACATATTGTTTTTGTGATTAATCACTATGCTTTAATTATGTTCAATTTGTAACAATGAAATTGGGGGTCACCACAACATGAGGAACTGTATTAAAGGGTCGCGGTATTAGGAAGATTGAGTGGCTTCTCTCTGTCACTGCCTTTTCATGGGGGTAGGAGCCACCTCTTCTTTAATAAGAAAAGCCTCTACATTGCAATACTAAGACCACTCTGGTCCAGACAGGTCCTCAGAAGTATTGTCAGATTTATCTCAGAATAAACATTATGAGACAATGTTTCAGGGGTTCTACTTGGGGCCCACAGAGACCTGATCAAAGAAGCACTTGGAGCCCTGGAAAGAAGAAGGCCCCTGCACCCAGCCTGCAGAGGGTGAACAAGCCGCAGTCCCAGTGTGTGAGCAGAGCCTGGGGACACGGTGCTGCTGTCTCTGGTACTGAAAGCTGCTTCCTTCCTTGGCAAGGAGCTCAGCACAGACACTGGCACTGAGGCAGTGCCAAGGGCTCTCCTCATGGAGATGCTGATGTGCTCACAGAATTAGAGAAATCAGCCCTATACCGGGGGTGGGGAGTGCTCTGAGGTACCCTGGAAGCCAGCCTGTTTTCACAGGCTTGTGCCCTCCATCAGCCCTACTGGAGCTGTTCCCACTTGAGAGCGGTGCTGGGGACTCTTCCAGCCCAGGGCAGCCCTGCAGGCAGCCCCTCCCACTCCAGGAGAAGCTGGACTGAGCGGAAGCTACCTGGCCCCTCAGGAATTCAAACTGAGCCCACCCCCCGCTGTTAGGCATCCATCACATCTCTTACTTGGGATCCTTTCTTTTGTTGAAAATGCTAAATTACACCAACATTTACTAGTAAGACAATTGGCTGGATAAAACATGCAATGATGCCATACTCTTGGTTACCTGATTCAAGTCTGGTCAGAAACTGGGGTGAAGCCTTCAGAGCTGTTCTCTTGAATCATCTATTTTCTCTCTAAAACAGACATCACTTGATGCCAATGCGCACAGATAATGTATCCAACCTCTTCCAGTTTACTAGCTTTCCAGAAAACAAAGCTTTTGCTGTTCTCAGTGTGTGTGTGTGTGTGTGTGTGTGTGTGTGTGTGTGCATGCTTTGAAAAATAATGGAAATGAGAAAAAAACTCCAAACTTTTAAATGGCAGGAACAAGTACGCAGCCAAAATTAAAAACAAATTATTAAGCAGAGATAATGAAGCATCACAGCCACTCCACTCCTCATTTTAGCCTTCTTTTGCAAATTGGGAGTGTGGCTGACGGAAATTTCAACTCTCACCTCAGCACATCTGTGCAGCCCTCTCCCTAACAGGCCACCCAGGCCCCTGCACCTGGCCCTCTTCTTTCACATTTTCCCACATGCCCCTGATAGCCTGCCTGGAGCAATCTATTCTTTTCATTTAGCCAGTGGGTTCTCTACTCGGTGCAGAGCTGACTTCCCAGATCGCTGAGCTGAGGATAGTCAGAGGTTGTTTATTGATGATAAGTGTTACCAAGGAGCCAAGAACATTGAATTAGTCTGATGTAGGATCTCTGTAGCCTGAGATGCACATCCTTCCATTAGAATTCTGTGAAGCCTGGGACTAAAGGAACCACCAACAGAACAATTCAGCAACTGGCTGCCTACATCATGGAAAATGCCCAGCATACAATTCATCAGCATGCTTTTCGAAAACACAGGTTGAAAAATAGGCTCTGTGCCGTTTGGGAAACTAACCAGGATAAAGTAAAGCTCAGAAGAATTAAGTTTATGATTCTATCATACTTACAAAATACATTTGGTTCAGATACTAAATTTACACATTCATGATACCTTACAAAAATGACAGTCCAATTTCCATTTTAAAAAAATGCAAGAGATTGTATCAAACCTGTCACATTTATTACATGTGTGAGTAGAGGGGTAGGAAGTTGGTGGTATAAGAGATAGTATTATTTATCTGGGAATTAATGAAGTGACTATTATTTCTCATTCATGTGACTATATCAAAAGATGCAAAATTTGGAAATTACACTTTTATGAGTATTAGTACATGTAACTAGTAAACATTTCCAGGTAACTTGCAACTAAGCACTTCAATCCTATCACATCAAAAATGCAAGTAACAATTAAGGGGAACAGAGGGTATGGGCTGCAGGCTGGCTCACCTCAGCAGAAGGAATTTCCTTGGGTCTTTTCCTTCTGCACAAGGATAGCAATAGGACAAATTCACAGGTCTTTGCTCTTTGAGCCTCAAGGTTCTCAGGTCAGGAGGAAACACATCTTGTGTGAATTGAGGCCTTTATTCCACGAAGGGAATGCCTTCCTTGTGATGACCTGGTAACCCTCCTTCTTAAGTAAGTGATACTTGTACATAAAACCCTGATTTATGCCTCCATTGAAAACAGCCACATTTGGAATCAGTAATTTTCTCTAAAAGCAGCCTACTTTCCCCTGAAGAAACGGTGGAGGTGGTGTCACTACAATGAGGTCATGCTCAGGGATTGTATGCTGAAGGATTATTCAGCCACGGGATGGCTGGATCCCCGGTTATGAATTAGAGAAGTAAGGTGACACCACTGACATTTAGCACAACCACAAAACCCTGTTTTGATTGTCAACTGCTAGTATCAGTGTGTTTGAGTGGGTGGGTGAGAATTAAAAACAACTGTTAGAAAAGAAGAGGATTGTCACAGTGTTTGAAGACTGACTCAGGTGAGCTGTCACCACACTCTCAAAATCCTGTTTGCTGTACTGGGTAATATTTAGAAACATTCTGCAGAGCTTCTAATAAACCATTTGAAAGAGAAAACACTGAGAACAAGATTGAACGGTGACGGAATACAATGGCAGTAATGGGAAATGTGTCTGAAATAAACGAGAAGCAGCTAGTGTCTGAGGCCAAATGACCCCTCCTATTTCCACAATAACCTGTGAATTTTCAGAGAATGGGACTCCCCTCACTTTCCAGTCTTCCTTAGGGTTGATAACCTCATACTGAATATGCCCAATACACAGTGAGGCTGCATTGTATCAAATTTTCTTCTACCCTGGAAAGAGCAATATCAGCTGAAACTCACTTTTAAGGCCATGCAAATTTATTATGACACTAGTAGCCCTGCACACGAATCTGTGCACCAGTAGGTCAGTGCGGCGCTCCTGTAGTTCTCTGCCTGCTGCCCCGCCCTCTTGTAGCCCCCCCCTCCCGCCCCCATAGCTTGTTGCCCTGCCCCCTCCTGTAGCGTGTACCTTGCTGGCCCACCCTCCTGCTGATCCGTGATCTGGTCTTGACGTGCTTGGTCCTTACGTCTCAGGGCGTAATGGCTAATTAGCATATTCTTCTCTTATTATATAGGATACCAGTGTACTTCTTTGTGGGGAATGCAAGGAAAATGATTGTGGCTACATTTCTGAAGTATGATGGTAATGCTAAACCCCATTATTTAGCTACAACTGATTTTAGACCCCTCCCCACCATACAATTATTGTTACAACTTTTATATACCACCTAAAAATGGTTTTGAGCAAAAAAGGGAGACTTCAGAGTAGTCCCTTACCCCTCATTTAAATTATTATTCTATAAAAGGTAGCTATTGCTGCTTTCCCATTTCTTTCTTGGTGAGAAAATTAATTGATAAGCTAAAATAAGTTGCTTTCAGAGTGAGTCTTAACCTATATATATATATATATATATATTTACATATTTACTTTGGCTTCCCTGAATCATGGCTGATGCTCTAAGTGTCTTTAGGAGAAGTTTTCTCAGAGGGAAAACATTATAGGTGTAGATTTTTGGTCAAAGTCATATCGGTCAAGTCTAGGTTGGGAAAAAGAAAACTGCTGCTTGGGCCTCAAAAACTGCTTCCTTAATGACTAGGGAAACATTCTCAACGTTTCCTTACTGGGAGCTTCAGATAATAGCATGTTGGGAGGGAGGAACAATTTAATGAGAGCTTTTACCTGCTGGCTGCAACTAAGCAGCCTATTTATAAACTGTTCTGAAATTTAAGTAAAAAGCTCTTAACTACTAAAAGTTCAAATGAGAGAGCAAGACAAACGAGCGCAGACACAAAGGAGAAGCACAAGCTGGGATGGAAGTACACAATGGAGTGAACCAAAGGCAATAATGTAAAAGACGATACTAGGGAATCAGCGGGAAACCACAAGACAGATCTTAGTCAAGGCTGACCTGAAATAGCACTGGAGGGAAGATAACATGAAGAATGTATTATTAGCCATTGGGTAAAATGCTCTGCTTTTTCTGTTCTCAATTACTATGGAATCCAGTCCTCTTTCCCTTTGCTTTCCCAAGATGAGGCCATCCTATGAGGCCCAGCACTCACATCATACTTACTATGTGCCAGGCACTGTTTTGAGCATTTTAGGTGAGAGGGGGAGGGAGGGAGGGAGGGAGGGAGGGAGGGAGGGAGGGAGGGAGGGAGAGAGAGAGAGAATTGAATTTGCCTAAGAAATCTTATAGAAAGTGGCTGAGGCTCACAGGCTGTCTGGCTTCCTGGTCTGTGCTCTTGACCACTACATTATAGTGCCTTTATTAAGGAACTTACAGGTATTTAAGTTATAAAGAATATAGTCAACGTACAGGCAAAAAATGCTCTGGAGATGAGGTTTAAGTAGATAACATGCTGACAGAGTTATTTACCTACCTGGGAGGGAGAGGTCAGGCCTTGAGGTATGGGGTGGAGTTTAGAGCAAAAGAGCCTAGGACACAGAACACAGAGAGCAGGCTATGGATAAGGGGTTTGGGGGGAGGACACTACAGATGCGCAGCAGGAGATAGGCTAATTCAGTAGGCAAATTTTGTAGTAAGGGGCTGAAGACGGATGATGAGGGTCAGAGAAGGACATAGTGTAGGACTAACTCTGAGTGTGCATAGCTAGGACCTGCCATAAACAAGGGGTGCAATAATGTAGTCTTGGTTTAGGTCTGCAACTAAGAGTGACCTGTGGTCAAAGAGAGCAACCAGTCTACAAATACTGTACAGGTGAGTTACCTGGGGATAAACGAAGAAGGTGCTGAGAGAGGCTGAAAGAGAGGCATGCCTTTACTAGTCCATAGCCTGCTCCCCTCAGACTATGGACTGGTGATTATATACAAATGAGGAAACCTTTCACCTGTCAAGTCTTTTATGGGTTCAGCGCAATTTACAGCCTATAGTATTTGAGCTCCACAGCAATCTTGTGAGATACCATTGTTCCCGAACTACAGGTTGCCCAGGATCCCTCAGATTTGTCAATCATAGAGCTAGCAAATGGCAGAGGAAGGGGTCAAATCAGCACCCGAATTCTATCTCATTGTTCTTTCCATTAACTTACTGTGGTTTTCTCATCTCTAAGGTGTCTATGTCAGTGGTCACATGCAACACCATAACATCGAATAAACCTAAAAGGAGGTTTCATCTCCCTGCATCACCTCTGGTAGCGAAGGTTTTCCTTTGCCTAAACTGGAATATGTGCCCTTAATAAGCATCTTTAAATTCTGCTAAAAGCCAAGTGAAAAATTCTGTGCCAGAAAGCCTATCCCTGACTGGGGAACTGCCCAAGTGTGCTTCTGCCTCCGTGACCTGCAGGGCGCGGTGGAGAGCACCCTGGACTTGGGCAGCTGGCCCAGATCCAGTCAGACTCCACTGGGCTTTCACTAGTGAACTTCATCGAGATGTCAAACTTTTCAGAACCTCAGTTTTTCAACTGGGAAAATGGAGTTGGTAAGAAAGGATTAGTAAGGGAATTGAATCACTGGTATGGGATAGCACTATATGTGTGTTAGGAATTATCTCCCCCTTTTTATGTTTTCTACCTTCCCTGCCAGGCCAGGGAGTAGGCAGCTCCCAAGTGAATGAGCAAGTAGTGTTTCCTCCCGTAAGTGGGAAGGTTGGAACTGTCTGTTTATACGCCCTTGAGAGCTTGTGCTTTGCTGAGGCCTATGAGTCTGGCTGGCAGGCTCCAGGGAGCCACACCTCCAGGGGGCTCTTGCAGGGTAGAGGCCTTGGTGAGGAAGGGTCTGCGTGGCCCTCATGTTGAACCCTTTTTCAATCTTTCTTGATCTCCCTGGGAAAGAGAAAAGGTGCTAAGAAGTGAGAAGCAGAATGAAGGGGGAAGAGAGAGAGAGTGGGGAGGGGCACTCTAAAATGGGTTTATTTCTCAGAAGTAGAATGAAATTTAGGCCTTAACAAATTTACATTATTCTTAACACTTCTCCACTGCCCTCCCTCCCTCAAGCCCTGACTGCAGGCAAACCCCAGGAGTTCGGAAATGTAGTCAGAAGCACTGCAATGCGGCTTAGCAGCAAGTGGACCTACTGACTAGAAGCAAGTGATATTTTGGGTCTTACTATTTATGTCTATCATTAGCATCAAACCACAATTGGTAACACAATTAATGAAATCCCAAACCTCACCCTGGGCATTACTTCCAGCTCCCTCCTCTGCTCTACCTTTAATGGTGATCATAATAAATAACATTCAGACTGCCTTTTGGTGATCATAATAAATAACATAATAGATAATACTCAGACTGCCTTTTGGTAAGATTTCACCCAACACAAAAGACATTACTAAAAGTAGGATAGTGGAAAGGTGAGAAACAGAACTTCAGAAATAATTCTAAAACAGTTTCGGATGTGGGGATTTAGCCAAGTGAACTGATAAACTAGGCCATTTAAATATAATTATGCCAATATTTCCTCTGGCAAGAGATTGCTTGTTAGATTTGCATTCAGTTTCATTTTAGGATTTAATTTGTTGTTTTAAAAAAAAAAACCGGAGGGAAATTTTCCATTAGCTGTATTTTACTCAGACCCAAATTCAAAGCCTGGCCAAAGCACATTACAATATATAATTAAACATAATTACATTAAACAATTAAACCACTGTAAGCTATTAGAAATAATGAAATTTCTTGCATAAAGTCATCACATGAATTACTCTGGTGATTGTCAGACCCTTAATCAAGAGAATCTGCCCGCAACAACAGGCTTTCACTTGCCAGAACACTGCGGCAAGGGCAAGAATCTGTAAAACATGCAATACCTGACTATTTAGTCAGGGGCACTGACCTCTTTTCCCTTAGGTTGTCATTAAAAATGACAGCAGCCAACACAACAATAGCTGTCCGGTGTGAATGAATAAAAACTATACCTATTTTTTTTGTCAAATCGGTAAAAAATGTATTTGGTGGTGAGCCGCAGAATTTTAGTAGTTTACGTGTGCCATGAGATGAGGAACGGCTGAGCATCGCTGCTGCAGTACATCCGCAAATCTATGGATCTGGGAGGGGGAAGGCCCATTAAAGCTGAGCATTAGAGGACGTTAGCTGCTAACTACGTCCTTGTAAGAACAATTCTGTGGCATAAACAGCTGAATTCCAATGGTAATAAACATTATTGTAAAGTAATTCAAGTATTAATAGAGTTTTAGTATATGTGATAATAGACAAGGCAATGAAAGTAATTCTGCAATTGTTTGCGGGGCCCTGTATGATATATTCACAGTGCTTGCTGGTGTCTTCCAAATTTTTGTTTCCGTAATATGCAATTATATTTAGCTCAAGTTAACATCTGAATTTAAATCCTTAAAAAAAAACAACCTAGTTTCTAAAAAACATTTTTAAACACTCTTGCTTATAGTACTAATTTTTCTATAGATGAGGAAGGCAAATGTTAGGCCAGTACACAAAACTATCATACATCTTGAATCACCAATGTCCAGAGTAAGGAAGCTTCAATGTAAATCCTATCAATTTATGTATGTATGCATATGCATATACATATATATGTGTACATATGCATATATATATATGTATACATATATGTGTGTGTGTGTGTGTATTTGTAGAGGTCCACAAAAGTAGGTTTACAGTTGTGAGTATGCAAAACACAGAATTTATTCTCTTATTATTTATTAATTATTGTATTATTTTCCATAGGAACAACTGTATACCTACTTTTGCCCACTACTATGTGTGTATGTGTATGTATGTATGTATGTATGTATGTACACATACACACATCTCTTTTTTTTGTCTTCATGATCCTGGCTAATGGTTTATTGCTTTTGCTTATCTTTTCATAGAATCAGCTCTTAGTTTCATTAATATTTTCTATCTTGTTTTGTCTCTATTTCATTGATTTTCCTCTGATCTTTATGATTTCCTCCCTTTTGCTAACTTTGAGCTTTGTTTGTTCTTTTCCTAGTTCTTTTCAGTGCAAGTTTAGATGGTCTATTTAAGATTTTCTAGTTTCTTGAGGTAGGCATGAGTCATTATAAACTTTCCTTTTGGACCTGCTTTTGCTGTGTTTCATTTGGAAAGTTGAATATCCATTTCCATTTGTCACAAGATTTTTTATTTCTTCTTTGATTTCTTTGTTTACCTTTTGTTTTCCAGTAGCATGTTGTTTAGCCTCCACATTTGTGGGTGTGTGTGTTTTGTTGTTTGTTTTTTACAGTCTGCTAGTCTTCAGATCATTCTCAGCAATAGTCATTCTATATGTAGGTATAGTTTTGTGTGTTCATGGGAGGAGGTGAGCTCTGGATCTTCACACTTCACCATTTTAACTGCCTCTCCATTCTCTGTGAACCTTAAAGCCCAGCTTCTCATACTCTGCTGTGCAATGCTGATCATGTGGATATCTTGTTAAATGCAGAATGGATGCTTAGGGAGCTGAGATTCTACAGCTGTTACAAGCTCTCAGATTATGCCAATATGACTAGTCTAAGAACCATACTCGGAGGAGCAAAGCCTTAAATCACATAGGCTAGCCACAATCACATGACTATCAAACAAGAAGGTTAGTTGTTCGCTGAGGGCAGCACCCTGTCGTTTTTCACTATGCCCGCACATACAAGGAGCTCAACAAATTCTTGCTGAACGACTGAGTGAATAATCAATTTGGATAGTTCCTACTACAGGGCAAGCAAAGTGCTGGGCAGATGCCGCTGGAGGGGTGTGTTGGTGTGTGTATGTGTGTGTGTGTGTGTGTGTGTGTGTGTGTGTGTGTGTGTGGTCGGATGAGGAGACAAGGCAAGTAAAGAAGATTGTACAGTCCAGTTGGGGGAGAAATTACAACCATCCAGACAGATGGAAGGGAGTTCAACTTGCAGTTTCTAACATGGGAGCCATCAGAGACAGCACCTGAAAGATAAATGGAAGCTCAAGGCTGAAGCTTCTCAATGTCAGCCAGAGGCATGGAAGGCTTTTAAAATGGGAAGTAAGAGGATCAATGAAAGATCTTAAGAAGATTATTTTGATAGTGATTCAATGGAGGGTTACTAGGAAGAGACCCTTAGATTAGAAACCAAGTTTATTATGGTAGAAAGGTTACTTATCCTGCTGGTTGCTGTGCCATCAGTTTTCTATTCCTGCTACAGAAAATAAATCTTCTAAAATGGCAACTGCTTTGTAACGCTGCTATTGCTTAAATGCCTGGTTATAGATTCCAGAGAATCTCTTACCCAAAGAAATCTATGTCTCCTTACAATAAATAAACCTGAAGAAAACAATAGAACAAAAAGAAGGCAATGCTTGGCTGCTATTAATTCACATGAGACTTCAGGATACATTGCAACTACCTTGTAGAAAGAATGCATCTTATCTTTAGTAAATTTGAGCAACTTTATCTGCAAACAAATGAAATTTAGTCTCAAAGCAAGAATTAGCTGTTTACCTATAAAAAAGGGCTGCTGTGAAGAAAATAAATGTGTCCTACTCCCTACATCCTATCATTATTAATTTTATTTATGTGCATAAGATATTGTAATTTATCACATTTACTAAATAAAAATGAGCTCAGGTAGAACTATCAACAATATAAGCCAGAGACCTTGCCTTTAGCAGGACAGACAACTTTCACAGAACCACAGCTTTTTGTAGGTAGAAGAAGCTAATGTAGCATTTAGTCTGCCCCACTGACTTCACTGTAATGAAAGCCCTATAACACTATCCCTATTTTTTCTTTGCTCAAATAAAGTACCCTTCCTGTTTTTCCACAACAATGAATACTTCTGAGATAGCAACTATTTTGTCTGAAGCATATTGTTGTGGAATGAGCAGGAATAGATTTTAGAGTCAGAGAGCTCTGGGTTCTACTTCCAGATATTCTAGAGTCAAGTTGTGTGACCTTGGGCATGATACCTAACCTCTGAGAACCTCACATTTCTTTCTCTATAAAATGCCATTTCCTCTGAGACAGCAAAGATAGTCATCAGCTGAACCTAGAGATCTGAGTCCTGAGAATCCAGTAGCTCTCTTGAGAATTCCTGTTTTATTTATTTTTTTTGCAATGAATGAAGATGGACTACTACCTTTCTGTTCCAGTGTCCACCAGTGGCACCTTTTTACATGATAGCAGCAGTGAAGGGTGATAGTGAAGATTAGATGAAATACATGTATAAAATACATGGTACCTAGGATGGAATAGTATTTTCTTTCTCCATAATTTATTTATATATGTCCCTACTTTTCTGACCTCATCTCACACCTCTGTCCACCTTGTTCCCATGTTCCAGCCACAGAAGAGCTTCTTTCCATCCCTTGAACATGTCTTACTGTTTTTTTCCTCTTAGAATGCTCCCCACCCTTCTCGGTGTTTAACTGACTCTTAGGAGGCCAGATGCAATGGAATCTCCACAGACAGGCTCTTTCTGATTCTCAAATATAATTTAGGTTCGTCTCTACTCTACATTACTTTCATTCTCTCTGATAATATTTTACCCTTTTTATTCTCATACCCATACTCAATACTTAAACAGACATTTAAAAGTTCTGTTGGCTGACTTCAAATGACTCCCCACAAGTCACACTATTAGTCATTTGATAGTTATATCTTTTGTGTACACTAGAGCTGCTCATTCTTTTTACCTGTTTAGTTATTGTCATACTTATACGACTGTTATAAGAGTGGGAAAAGAGGAAGATCATAGAGGTAAGACTAATTCACATCCAGCAGTGTCAAAAATTGTTCTAACAAATTTAAAGTAGCAAGGAATTACAAAAATGCCCTTTTCTTAGCTAGCCTACTTTTAAAATCTCTGTAATAAAATATTAATATATTAACCTTAGCAAATTAGAATTGTTGGGACCTACTTAGCTCTAAAACATTATGCTTTCTGAAGAACTCACGGCTAGCTCTCTCAGTCTGACCTGGGACTGGCCACCCTAAGAGATGGGAAGGTGGGCATCCTTGGCTTGTCTTTTTCCATGGCATTGGCGGGGCACTTTCTCACACTTCTATTCCTTTTCCTCCCTCTTATCCAAGGGCCCCTGGGATATAGACTTTTCTCAAGAATGCATGCATTCATTAAAAACTATGCCAGGTGCTAAGAAAAATAATAAACCAGACTTATGAAATTAATGGTCCAACAGCAAAGGCAGAACTACAAATAATTAGTTGAGACAAATGCAATAAATGCAATGACAGAGACATGTGCTGAGTTCAAGGATGGAGCAAAGAGGGAATGATGGTGGGTCATGGAAGGAAATGCTCAAGTTCTGTCTTAAGGTGAACAGAAGCTCTCAGGTGGGAGGGGCTGGGGGCTTCCAGGCAGAGGAACGTGTGCTCCATTGAGAAATTAAGGAACTGTGTGGTATATTTGAGTAGCCACCGTAAGCTGATATGATAAGAGCGAACTCTGATGTGGGGGGAGACATGAGACATGAGGCTGGAGAGCAAGGTATGTGCAGACCACAAGATGCCTTAAGCCACACTGAGCACTGTGAACACTTCCCTGAAGCTCTTGGGAAGCCATGACAGAGCTTTATGCATGGAGAACTCTATCAGATTTAGGCTCTGAAAAGGTCACTCTGGGACAGGGTATGGGTAGATGGACTGGGAAACAAAGCAGATTTGCATTTTAGGTAGCCCATTGTGTCTGAAAGTTCTGAGAAAGGTGCTCTGGGAGCCTCTGGGCCTTTCTCTCTCTCTCTCTCTCTCTCTCTCTCTCCTCTCTAAAATATATTTTTATTGATTTCAGAGAGGAAGGGAGAGGGAGAGAGAGACAGAAACATCAATGATGAGAATCATTGATCAGCTGCCTCCTGCATGCCCCACACTGGGGATCAAGCCTCAAACTGGGCATATGCAGTGACCGGGAATCGAACCGTGACCTCTTGGTTCACAGGTCAACACTCAATCACTGAGCCATGCCGGCCGAGCAGGGCCTTGTTCCCTTTACTATGCTTCACATCAAAGTTGTTTTAGAGCATTTGTGATGTGTTAGGAAGACCCCATGCCACTGTTCTGTTTCCCATACTACATCATCTCCATATAAACCTCTCACTAGAGACTTCCAGGTCTCCAAGCAATGATTTCTAAAGAATGCCCTTGTCTTTCCAAATTGAGTGAATGTTCTAGATAAATGTGGGAACAACTCAGCCCAGGGAAAAGGACTCGGAGCACCACATGCTGACTTCACAGAGCCCATGGCAGGTCTCTGAGAAATGAACTAACTAGAGTTTAGGACATTCCACTGAATTTGAAAGAAAATATGCACGCTGTCACAGGTAGGAAATAGCTTTTGCTCTTTCACCCTTTATTTCCAAACTTTTTTTTCATATTTTACCCCATAGTGTAATGATAAGCTATCCTGGATAAGCTCTTTGAGAGCATTTAATGTTTGTGTTTTTTTTGATTTTCAACTTTCTGTGGATTAGGCATAATCAGAGTTGTTAATTTACACCAAATGAGTTCCACCATTTGTAGGTCACCAAAGAAAAAATTCCACTGAGAAAATCTTCAAACAAACATTTTACAAAATCATGCATTACAATAATAATTATACAATTCTTTTGGTTATTTTAAGTTCTGCAGTAAAAATAATTTAAAAGTTGAATTGTGATTATAGCCATTCTTTCTACAAGGACACAATGTGAATAAATTGTTTTCCCCCAGTAGTTTTATTCAAATAGCACAAGAATAGAATTTGTAATAATGCAAAAACTTACATATGCTTCTAACTAAATAAAATTCTTATTGGTAATTAAAAATTACCTTTTTGCAATAGTAAGTTCTAGGTTTTTACCTGTTAGTGAAGTTAAGTGAGTGAATAAAGCAATGAGCCCGGAGCTGTAAAAACCATGGACCTAAAAGACATGCACAGAGCCTCTAAGTGCCCACAGCAGCCTAGGCTACTGGGAAGAGAATCATCGGGCCCCAGCTCCCAGGTTCATGCTTCTTCCTCTTCCAGGAACATTTCTCACCATTTCCTCCCCTCCCTGGTCCACAGCAATTCTTCTCCTGAGTTCTACGCACCAATGGGAGCCCCCTGCTCCAAGTTTCCTCTGCCATGGAGTCATCTGCAGGCCATGGCTGGGCCACCTGTCTCTCTAGCAAGAGCTGTGAGCTGCATGGAGTGTGGGCCTGTGTCCATCTGGTTTACTGCTTAGCACAAAGGAAGTGCTCAAAAAAGATCTCTGGAGTCTCTAGGACACCTTAGAAAATACTTTTCTTACTCATATTTTAACAGTTACATGATGCTTACCATGTACTTGTCATGCACTGTTCTAAGTCTAAATCCCGCCCCCCCCCCAAGTATCAATTTCTCAAAATGATCAACCCCATTTACAGGGGAGAAAATGAGGCAGAAAGGGGTTAAGTAATGTGTCCAAGGTTACACGGTTAGTGAGGAGGAGGAGCCAGGCAGTGTGGACTCAAACTCAGTGTGGGCATCCACTCCACTGACCTGGCCTCTTGGAGGGAAAGGGACCTGCAGCTTCTCTTGATGTGGGAGCCAACTCCTGTGGGCCACCTCTAGCACCAGCATCACTCCCACGAGGTAAATTGCTCTGCCAAAGCCTGGCTATGTCTGCCAGCTGGGCTTTCCTCGGGTTGAAGTAAAATAGTGTCCTTACACTTCCATCCATTAGGCCCAGCTCTGCTCTCGGGAATTGCCTTGAAATAGTGCATTTTCTCTTCCACATAGAAAATCATGATCTTATTGTACATTTCTATGTCACAGCTTTATATGCCTTTACAAACAGCTCACAACTCAGGATTTTTCTCCCTAAGCTGAGATAAGCCTCCCTTTCATCATCCTGATTTAGTGAGACTGTTATTATTAGAAGAGGCTGCATTGAGAAATGTGGTTTTTCAAAAATATATTTAAGGCTAATTTTCAAAATGGTAGGAAAATAGCCACATGGAGAACACCAGCTAGAGAAATGGCCGCATCCAGGTGGCTATGGGTGTGATGCACGGCTGACAGTGCCTATCTGTACTTCCTACAGGGTGACCACGCCATGCAGGGATGTGCAGGGCAAAGAAGCAATCAGGACTTCTCAAATAAAAGAGCAGCAGGCGCCTGGATTTAATTAAATCCAGCGTCTCACCATTGTGTGTTCCCCCAGGCTCCAGCCCTATAGCCATGTGGAGTGAATGCTGAAGGCCAAACCTGAGACTTGGTTTTTTAAAAATTCCACATAATATAGAGAGGATATTTTTGAAGTTATTTACAGGATGGGTTTTCTTATTTTTGAAACTAAGAAAAATAGAAACTCAGAATTCAGCCAAGGAAACACATTCTTATATAATCTGAATGTGTAGCTAGCTTTGCTTTTTTAACATGACACATTGGGATAAATTCCAAATGAATACAAGATTTAATGTAAAAAATAAAAACCCATGAAAGTACTAGAAGAAAACATAACAGGATCTTCTTATGGAATGGAGAAAGCTTCCTAACTATGTTATAAAATCCAAAAGAAAAGAAAACAATTTATAAAGAAGGGAAAGGCAAACCAAAACCAACCAAATAATCACAATACCTATAAGTAAAGTCAAAAGCCAAAACACAAAATGGGAATAAATATTTACAACTTATATCATGGAGAAAGGGCTAATTACCTAATATACAAAGAGCTCTTTGAAACTGGTAAGAAAAAGACTAGCATGGCAACAGCAAAATTGGCAAAGTTCACAGAAAGGAAAACACAAATGACCCTTAAACTATGAAAAGTTGCTCAACCTAGCTAACTCATAACTAAAAATGCAAATTAAAATGATACTGAGATAGCATTTTTCAATTATTATGTTGGCAAACAACTCTAAATGCTGATAACACACTTTATTAGTATTAAGAAACAGGCAATCCCAAACATTGCTGGAAAGAGTGTAAATCAGTATATTCGTATGTTGGGCAATGTTTTATTAAAGTGACAAATGTATATTCCCTTTCATTCAGCCATTCCACTTTTGAGAACTTATCCTGTAGACATACCAGTACATGGGAAAAATGACATGTGCATGGTTATTCATGACAGCACTGTAATAACAAAAGACTGGAAATGTTCTGAATGACCATAATAGAGCACTATTTATGTAATGGTGCATCATTCAAAGGAACACTACCACACAGCTGTAAAACTCCTCTCTAGATACTAAGAAGCAGTTCCCTATAAACAAATGGGGACAATCCACAGGACACAATATTAAGTAAAAAAAATTCCAGGGAGAACAGTGTATATGGCATACTAGTTATTGTGCTGGAGAAAGGAAGTGGGAAGCCTGGCCAGTATGGCTCAGTGGTTGAGCATCGACCTAGGAACCAGAAGGTCATGGTTGGATTCCAGGCTCAATCCCCAGTATGGGGCATGCAGGAGGCAGCCGGTCAATGATTCTCTCTCATCACTGATGTTTCTCTCTCTTTCTTTCTCTCTCTCTTCTTCTCCCTTCCTCTCTGAGATCATTAAAAATATTTTTTAAAAAAGAAAAGAAAAAGGAAATGGGAATGGGAATAAGAAAATATATTTATATTTGCTTATGTATACATAAAAATACTCTAGAGGCTTACAAAAGACTAATAATAGTGATGTCTGTGTGTGGAGGGGAGAATACTGTGCAGACGGAGTGGGTGGAAGACTTTTTACTGTTTACTTTTTTATACATATACTACCTATTCAAAAATTAAAATAAAAAGGCAAGCCGAACCGGTTTGGCTCAGTGGATAGAGCATCGGACTGCGGACTCAAGGGTCCCAGGTTCGATTCCGGTCAAGGGCATGTACCTTGGTTGCAGGCACATCCTCACTGGGGGGCGTGCAGGAGGCAGCTGATCGATGTTTCTCTCTCATCCATGTTTCTAACTCTCTATCCCTCTCCCTTCTTCTCTGTAAAAAATCAATAAAATATATTTAAAAAAAATAAAAATAAAAAAAGGCAAAAAAGCTAACATAGAAATCTTTTGTGTCTTGCTTTACTATAAAATCTGTAAAATATGGTTCCTTCTTTGTCTTATTTTTTTTTTTTTAGAAAAAAAAAAAAAGACACCACAAGGGAACATTATCCTTTCCTGTCAGAGGGTGGAGGGTCACGGGGAGCTATCATGCAGCATGAGAATGGAAAGCCTTTCCCATCTGGTGTTCTGGGGACACTGCTCCTCTCTGTAACCACGTGCCCCTCTCCCACCCAGCAGGGCTAGGTTTGTTTCTGGTATATCAGGGGCAGGGGCACCTGGAGGAGGGTCTATCTGTATCTGGCACAGATATGTCAGATAATGAAAGGATGCAAAATGGGGCAAATTTCTATCCAAGGAATTCTGTATAAATTCCACAACCAGGTACTGTTTGTTACAATTTGGCCTTTCTCTTTGCCAACGTGTTTATAAAACCTGACGTTTGCTAACTCTAAGGAGCAGGCACCAGTTAGTCTGTATTCTCTGTCGGACAGAAACCATTCAGACAAACAAAAGGCTCTCCTAGTTCTGCAGACCTGCCTCAGGAATCTATTTCAGGGCTTAACAGCTCTCAGGGGGCCTGGAATTCCTTCTTGCACAGCCATAAACATTAGTGATTGTTTTCAGCACAAGTCCTAGGGCAGGGATGGCACCCTGGGATGGCATACAGGGGTGGCAGGCATAGGGACCTGGGAGAGCTTGGGAGAGATTCTCTGGTTACTGAAAGGCCATTGGGCAGTCAGGGCCTGGGGGTCTAGTGTAACTTAAAAGGAAGGGTGGCTGAGTGGGTTCAGGGATTGAAACCTCAGGCTGTCAGTAACAGTGTGTGTTTGGAGGAGCAATAACCAGCCCTGGATGAGGCCAGTACCCAGTTCCCAAGAGGAAGAGGATGGACTGGGTGAAGAACTTGGGGTCAGGGCCAAATAGAGCTCCCCAGGAGCCTCTGAATTTCCCTGTGTCCATCAGGCCTCTCGAACTCACTACACTGGAACTCTGGTATTTCCAAAGTACATAGAGAAGTCAAAGTTCTAGAAGTCAATTTAAGTACAAAGTACGCAAGGATTCTTAACACATCCTCCATCTTTATTGTTTAAACTTATTTAATTTACTTCTACTCTTAACTAAAAATAAGAACAAAGTTGTCTACCATCTCTTATAAGACTCGGCCATGGGCCTAAGAATCATATTTTAGTTCATTTCTTTTTCAAGAATTTAAAAACGTACTTCAGCCGCCTTTTACAATCCTTACTTGTAGCTCTTCAGAATCTGTATTTGCCTTCCCTGTCCTCATATTTTCTATCTCTTTTGAATTGTAGTTATGATTAGCTATTCAACAAGATTTTTTAAAGATAGTAACCTGAAGGTAATACATTTCTGATTAAGTACCCTCTACTCTTTCTTTATAAGACAGACATTAACACTTAAAAGCCAGAACATGGAATAAGATGTGCCAATGAAAATGTCACCAAGTGAGAGTTTAGATGTTCAAATGTTGCTAATCTAATAAGAAATAGAGGATGAATGTGGAGTGTCTGATATGATCTGTTTTATGCCTTTGAAATGTCCTCCAAATTTCACATAAAATCGCTTGTGATTCATTTTGATCAGTAATGACTCAAATCTCTTAAAAGAAATCAAATCTGAACAAGTCTAATTGGAAAGCGACCTCTCGGAAGCCAGTGAAGACAGTGTCTCCCGTCAAAGCCACGTGTGTTGTGAGGTCTTAATACTGTGCCATTTCCCTAGCAAGACAAATCGAGTTTCAATCTGTGTTTCATTTTTATCGGTGTTTGCCTAGATTTCGAAAGTTGAGCTAAAACGAAAATAAAAATATTCTTTCCCCCCATTAACCCATCTGTCGTTTTTTATTTGTATAATATAATATTTTTCCCTGAATAATTCTAAGTTTTTTTTAAAAGACAAAATGGAAGTAAATGGAAACATTTTCATCATAAAAGGAAACTTCAGATGTTCTCTTTAGATTCATACCCAGCAGGACCTCACAACCCATACAAATTCAATAAAAATTAGTCTGAGGTGAGGCATGAAAGCAACAAGACCATTTCTCTAAGGCTCCATCACTTCAGAATCTCATCTTTCAGTGAGTAGTGACTGCTCCCAGAGGACAGAATGAAGGAATACTTCTGCAAACCTGCTAATGGTGGCCTCCTTACTCCAAAGTGAGGAGAGCAGGCTGGTTAATTACTTTGCTAAGTACCAGCATGGGAAGGGTTGACAATTATGCAGGCTCTGTTGTTGTTACTGCTGCTGACAGAAGAATTTATCAAGCTATGGTGTCTCATTGAGGGAACTAAAAGCACATTACCAGTAAGAAATGATTTCTGAAGAAGACTTAATTACTATTCTATGTGTTTTTAATGTTGGTTGAAAATATGCTAGAAGACAAGCGAAAGTGGCATGTGACAAGTCCTCATTTAGTATGTCAGGCATAATTGCATATTTAGAAAGACACAAAAAACAAGAGGTAGAAGCAGATTCTCTTGCCATTTCAAAACAACTGCTGTATTTACTGATGAGGTCGAAGTTTCTGCAGACTGATACCTGACAAAGATAGTTCTTATAATTTCAAATGGAAATTAGGAGAGGACATGTGACAAGCCAGTGTGTAAAGACATTGATCTGGTTGTGTTCTGACTGATCCACATCTGAATTGTTCTTCAATCCATTCCCATTCCTGGTCGCCAAGGTTTTTTAACTTTCTATTTAATTTATTCAAAATGAACCACTATCTCCCTCTTTTCCTCTGACCAGTATTTATTTCCCCTTGTGAAGGTGGCAACATATCAATACCCCTGCCACACTCCACCATCTTCAATGAGCAAGTGCTCATCAGCTATTGTTGACAGCTCAACTTAAACACAGTAGCTTTTAGAAAGGCAACTGAGCTCTTAGAGAGAAGAGGCTAAACTATCTCCCTATGCTCATAATTTCTCCTAATACACAAATATGTAGTATAAAATAAGAGACTTTTTGGTTGAAGGAGAATTGTTAAAGGGATTTTCTTTTTCCAGTCAAGAAAAGACCATTCATTGCTCCCTGTTTAAACAATGGCCTGGGCGGCTTTTCCAATTCCCATTACTGGCCAACTTTGCTTCTGGATAGAAACCTCCTTATTTTGTCTTTTGGCCTGAAGTACATTAAAATCAAGTTTTCCTTGAAAACAGAATATTTTGGTCACTACCTATTTGTGCAGGCTGACATTTCAGGTGTTAGCTCAGGCACCTGCTCAGCAGTGCTGTATAACTAACATCTATACACTAGATACAAATTAGAGGGAAGACAAACTCACAATGTTGAGATCATCCTATGTCATAAAAGGTTAATATGCAAATTGTCCCCTCGGGAGTTCCACTGATCAGGAGTTTGACCACTCACTGCCATTCACTATGTCGTCGTGTCTAACCACCAGGGGGTGGCTCAGAACGAAGGAAGACCCTGGCTGGCAGCCAGGGAAAGAAATGCCCCATTGGCCTTGATCGCTGGCCAGGCCTAGGGACCCTACCCATGCACAAATTTCGTGCACTGGGACTCTAATAAAAGAATAGAGATGAAGGGTTGAGGGACAGCTATCCTGAAGAGCTGTCTGGAAGGGACACAGCAAGGGCATGGGGAAATTTCAAATATTTATTGCCTCTCAATGAAAGAAAGGCCAAGGAGGAGAATAGAAAACCTTGAGAAATAAGGCAAATTGTCAGAAAGGTAATAAAAAAGAAATGCAGGTTTCAATCCCCTGACATAGAAAATAAGTTTTAAAAAGATACACAAGCATCTGATTTTGAAGTCAGTTTTGCCAGAAATCAATGTAAGTAACCATTTTTCTCTTTTCACTAGTGGCAATGACATGAAAATATTTTGCAAATGGGCAATCACTAAAAGCCCTGGCATTTTCCACCTTAAACTCTGTAAAAATCCCTGAGAATATGTGTAGTCTTTCAGGGATCTATGCATTTGGCTAGTCATGCCACAGCACACTCTCCATGCAGGCTCGTCCCTCTTGTCCCACCTCTAGTCCACTCTCCCAGCACTGGACTCCTCCCCTCCCATCTGCCCATCCCACAGCAGTCATGGCTGCCCAGTTCCTCAGGCCTGACAGATCAGAGTGACCGAGTGGATCACACGTACACATGCTCACTCTTCTAAGGGAAACCAGATCACAAACCTTCTGTAGCCACTACCCATGGTCCCCTGCAGGTTCAATTCAGATGCTAGGAGCAAATGTCCTAGTTTGGACTGACTTTCAGTGAGTACCTAGAGGCAGGCGCTGGCAGGCAAACACCTGCCCATTGGCAACAGGAGGCAGCTTTTTAAACGTTCAACATAATAGTGAAGGAAAAATTCATTTGCTCCTTTTCTGTGCCAGCTTTCTCTCCTTCTAGCTCAGTGATGGAGAACCTTTTGAGCTCGGCGTGTCAGCATTTTGAAAAACCCTAAGTTAACTCTGATGCAGTGTCACATATAGAAATTTTTTGATATTTGCAACCATAGTAAAACAAAGATTTATATTTTTGATGTTTATTTTATATATTTAAATGCCATTTAACAAAGAAAAGTCAACCAAAAAAATGAGTTTGTGTGTCACCTCTGACACGCGTGTCATAGGTTCGCCATCACTGTTTTAGCTTCTTACACTGTCTTATTCATCTACTTTTTCAGCTCTAATTGGCTGGAACACCAGTCTTGTGCTAACTCAGAACAGAATGTTTAAAACCTTAAAGTGAATATTGTATCTCCTTCCTTATTCCATGATGATGAAGATCTGTGTTCCTTTTCTGACCCTTATCCTCCCAAGAAATGAATGGGTTCCTGCATGGGATCTGGCTTCCTCTGCTTTTCACTCTACTCCTGCCTTTCCCAGCTCCAGCCCCACCCTCACCAGCAAACACCTTGTTAGGTCCTAAACCTTCCTGATCTGTCAAATTTCCCCATCAGCTGAAGTTGAAATACCACACCTCTTCCCACAACTGTAATTTCACATTCCATTCCATGTTTTTTATTTATCTTCCTCTCCCACTCTAAGCGCAGAGGCAGTCACAGCTTTCATGTTTGTCCACCACTCGATTCCTAGTATTGAGCACATATTACACAGAGTATAGTAGACATCCAGAAATATTTGCTAAATGACTGATTGAATAAATGGGATTGATATTCTATATATAAGATTACTCTGTTTTCTAACAACCAGCCTGAGGGCAGGCAGCCTGGGGAAGTGGTCTGTGGGCCACTGTGAATAGATTCTCTTTTACTCACAGTTGCAAATCCAGTGTGACCTTAAGCCACAGTCTTCATTATTTTGGGCCTCAATTTTCTCTTTAGTAAATGAAATTTAATCTTTTCTGCTCCTTTTGCCTCATATGGGAGTATTGACTCATCTGAGACTGTTAGTGTGATAAAACTGATTTTTAAAAGTGCTGTATAAAACTATAGATACACAAATATAATGCATTTTAAAAATAAAATGCTTTGTAGTGCTTCTATCATTTTTTATAATTGCACATAGCATTACTGAATTCCCTGGAATTTCCATAGAAGCTACCTTTTCAGGAAACAAATTATCCATCCATCCCCCATCCTCCAGGAAAACTGTTAGTGAGCACAAATGATGCAAGCAACTACAATACAGTCTGATGAGGTCTGTGAGAGAAGTGGAGGCTGCCATGATAGCGGGAAAGGGTGTCCTGTCCAGACCATGAAGTCAGAGAAGGCCGCCAGGCAAGTAAAGTCAGAACTGAGCTTTAAATCTAGATTAGTAGGTGTTAGCAGGCGAAGGGAGTGCATGCATGTGACAGCAGAGAGGTGGTGGTGGGGTGAACACAGTAATGGAAGAGGCCTAGTGGTGAGAGAAGCAGAGAGGCATCTGACAAGAGAGGGGCTGTTGTGACCAGAGTATTGAGCAGGGGAAGGAGAGCAAAGGACATGGCAAAGAGGAGAGGGAAAATCTAGAAGACAATGGATGATGAAGGGTTTTGTTAAGACAACCTGACTGTATACTAAAAGCAATGAGGGAACTTTGAAGAGCTTCAAGAAGAAACATTACATGATTACATTTGACTTTCAAAAATATGACTTTGGTTTGCAGTGTAAGGACTGGATTACAGGGGGCAATGGTGGAAACAGGACGAGCACTAGGTGGCCCTTGCAGTAATCAGGCTTGGATTCTGGAGTCACAGTAGGAATGGAGACAAGTGGGCGGATATGCTAAATGACTCAGTAAGAATCAATAGGACTCAAAAACAATAGGATGATATTGGTAAGATTGATATTTTCTGACTTCTGGCTTCAATTTGTGGAAGGGGATGCCACCGACTGACACAGAAAGCAGTGGCAATGTGAAAGGGCTTGGACACATACAATGGAGTGTTCAGCAAGCTGTTAAGTTTCCGGGTCTGAGAGAGATGTGGATTGGAGATGCAGGTAGATTTCAAAGTGTTCAACATATAGACTGCTCACTGAAGCCATGGAGTAGACGATATTCCCAAGGGAATGTGGAAAGAAAGGAGAGGACCCTGAGTAACTCCAACTTTAATAAGGGGCAGAGGAAATGAATCTGTAAGGAAGTCCAAGCAGCGTCTGGTGATGGTGATGTGGTCAGGCCAGGTGCTGGTGAAGCTGCCAAGCAGGGGGGTGTCAATCATGCTGAGTGCCACCCAGAGTTAAAATCTAATGCAAGATGCATTTCTAAACACTATGGCCAAAACATGGAACTTGGATTTCTATGTCCTTGGAGAGATGGGGCACCCTCTATGCCTTCCTTTATGCTCTGTCCTATGAGAATCTTCCTTGACCTCTCCAGCCAGAAGTGACCACCATCTCCAAATTATAGGGTGGGGTAAAAGTAGGTTTATAATGGTTCTTATGGAAAGTAATACAATAATTCATGAATAATCATAATAATACAAGAATAAACTGTTTCATGTACTCACAACTGTAAATCTACTGCTGCCCCATCCTGTATTTATCAAGAAGCTACTGTTTACCTTGAACATTGGAAATTAGAAAACACATAAAGTATGATCCTTGAGAAAATAAGTAGTAAAAGTCAGTCCACACCGAGTGTCCTCTGAATGTTACGGGAGTGCTCCTCCGGGGCTGTCAGGAGAGGCCTCACTGAAAGGAGGGTTTGACAGGGAGTCTTTTTTCTGCCAAGGGCCATTTGGATATTTATGATTCACTCAATATAAATTTATGTTGCTCTGAAAAAAGCTCCTAGATTTATTGAATTTCGAGTCCCACCTGCAGTTGCCTTGGCAAGTCCAGACCAAATGATTTCACGGGCCTTATACGGCCCATGGGCCGGACATTCTCCACCCCTGGGTGAGAAGACTAGAGGAAGGTTATCACTGGATGCAATGGTGTGGACATGGGAGTAAGAACAGTTTATCTGAAGAGCAAGGAACAGATCATGTGGTTAAAGAGAACTCTTGTAGGGGAACAGCAGAAGATATGGCCAGAGCATCTCAAGGATCCAGGTGAAGGTGGTTTTTGAAAGACAGTTGGGACTGTGGACTTCTTGCACAGATAATGGAAGCCAACTATAATGGCTACTCTCTGGATACCGTTCAATTTTTATCTGTGTAATGTTATCCATGTGATTATGACTCTAATTTCTTTTAAAGCACTTTGCAGGTAGGGGCCTTGTCTTTTTAATCGTTGATTGTTCCACAGGGACTTGTTCAGTGCCTCTAACTCTAGTATTTTTTTTTTCACTTCAAAATCTTTATTTCAACCCTTCACTGGACAGATTGCTTCAAGAGATTACAAATCCAATTCTCCAAGTCCCAACCCAGTCAGCACACTGCTGTTTCACCTAATATATTTTTTAATATTTTATTATTTTTTTATTGTTTTATTGCTTAAAGTATTACAAAGGGTATTACATATGGATAACATTTCAAAGATAATTTTGTGGCCTATGAAGGCCAGGCATGAAGGCACACAGCTCAGCTAGAACCAGGGTGGTGACAATCACTGTCCTCTGGGCAAAGAGCCACAGAAATGGGTTTAGTCAGGGCCAGTGAGGTGTCTGAGGCCTCCCCCTGTCTCAGGAGCAGACATCTTTATCAGCTTTTGAATTGGGCTTCTTGTACTCTATCAGCCTCCAACAGATACGGACTGAATATTTAGTAAGGACAGGAACAGTATGCTGTTATTGGGGAAATGGTGGCTATAAATGACAGTTTCTGCCCACCCACAAGTTGCTTTTAGGGTGTAGTGGGAGTGGCCTGCAAGTAAACAGGCAATTTTACTATGATGTGCTAAAGCTGCCATACCTGTGCTAAGTGCAGTGGGAGGCCCCAACTCTGCTTTAGGCAGATCAAGAAAGTGCTCCTGGTGAAGATAACAACTGAAAGAAAGGGGCAGGTAGCCTCAGGGGAGTGCAGCACCTGGAGAGGGCAGACCTGCTGGCCAGGGTGCAAAGGGTGTGGAGCTAGAGAGGATACTGAGTGGGCATCTCCATGGACTCCGATTTTCCCCAGGCAAAACTGAAGCACAGCATGGATCAGGTGGCAAAGGGCCCATCTGAGTTGGTATCTGGGGGGTGAAGCCCACAGACTTCATGGGGTACATGGTACCAGGTGCACACACACTCTGAACAGAATTCTAGTCCTGCGCATTCTAGAAACTGGGCAAAAAGAAACAACTACAAGCACCTGTTGCCATCAGAAGACTGCACCCATTCCCCCAAGAGAAAAATATTTTAAAAACTGATTTTGAAAGAAACATGAACAATGAATTTAACAGCTCTGGGCGGGCTGGTGATGGCACACTTCTGGGGCAGTGAGAGTGTGAGAGACGCTAGCCACACACAGCCCCAGGGTGAGGGCAAACAATCTACTCTTGATCCTGATACAGAGCGCAGAGCAGCAGCTGTGAAATTTTATTTACTTTTTCTAGATTTTACACTGTAGTTTAAAATGATAAATACATGTTATGAAAGCAAACACTGGGGCTTATTAATACACATTTTCTGAATTGTGGTAGGCACAATGGAATTTAGGGCAGGGACACAAAGGTGAAGACAACCTGGTCCTTGCCTGATACAGACCCTGCACAACAACTCCTGCTACCATGCAGAGGGGTACACAAGTGCGAAGAGCAAAGGACCATGGGAGTGGAGGAGCCATTAATGCTGAGTGCTGGAACAGGGGAAGGCTGTGTGGAAGAAAGCTTAAAGCAGTGGGTTTCCAATGTCTGACTCAGAGTTGAGTTAAGAGCTTCAAAAAATGTCCCATCCCTCTTGGACTCCATCCCAGCCCCAATGAATGTGAATCTCTGGGATGGGAGTGTTGTGAACAGGACTTTTTCAGAGTCTTTATTTGCACATTCAGGTTTAAGAGCCACCATTTTAAGAGCTGAGTAGGATTTCCGTAGAGGGGGAAAGGGAATTGGGGTATATTCACTCAAAGAAGATGGAGATGTGGAAGGGACTCATATGGTTTAAGTCCTGGATTCAGAGATCTGAGGCAGATGGAAAGTTGGACTGAAGGCTGGTTTTAAAGGCCCTTGACTGCCTTGCATGGTGGAGTGATTCTGACGTTAATTGCATTTCCAAATTGCTGGTGGGAGTGAAAAATATACATGTCTGGTTCCCTTTCTAGAATTTCCAAATGTTGCATATGCATTTAAAAAAGGCTACAAAGGTTTTTCTGGCCTACAGCAGGGGTGAGTAGCATGGCACAGGCTCTGTAGAGCCACAGGAGGCTCTGAAGTAAAGATCAAACCCAGGCCCTTCTGTTTTCCACAGACAGCCAAATCCAAGTCTTGACACAGAACACCGGCAAATTCTAGAGCGGCAATTACCACTGACTATTTATAGAAATTTCAGTGGTATCTACTATACCTAAAAGTGATAGGTATTTCATGTGTGATGAGCATGCAATGCGATTCTTAATAAGTGCCGAAACAAGAAAAAGCTCTACCATTGCCTTCTCACCCTGAATTCTGAGGGCAAAATGGAATTTGTTCTTCTTTGTAAACATACCACCTCTAAGCATTTAACTAGAAAAATGAATTCTTAGATAACGGGATAATTCTTTAGAGAACTTCAAACCAAAGGCATACCTGTGCTCCAAAAGAGCTAAGGTTTAGAAAAACATCTGAGAGCAAAGGTTCTGATTAGCAAAGCTAAAGAGACCACTGCAAGGATTCCAGCAAAGCTGCCTAAACCTATACAAGTTAAGTCATGATTTAACCTTATCTCAGGGACCCCAAACGAAGTGAAATCGACATGTTGGCTTCTTAAAGGGATGGGAAAGTGGCTGATGGATTTCACAATTTCATGATATTATCTCTCAGAAAGTAGTCAGATATTTTAGATCAACAACAACATAAAGAATATACTTATAGGACACAGCTCTTTCCCGAAGGAAAGAAAATGTAATACATGGATACTACCTATAGCTTTTGCTCAGAATTATATGTCATAGCACATGTCTTCAAATGTATTAGTCCTGTTACACAGACAGCCACAGACTCTATGCTTTTAAAGTAACCCTAAGTATATGAGGCAGGGGAGGCTGAGGTCCAGGGAAGAGGAACTTACGTAATATTATGCAGAACTGAAATCGTGGGTGAATAAAGGTGACCCAGGCGAGTAAGTTACTCTATGTATGAAAGCACACACACAAATGATTCCCTGAGGTTGTATTGAAAGTTGTTTTCTAGTATAAAGGCTGCTCCTTTGGTTATTAATAGTTTATTATAGTTTAATGGAGGCAAATGATAAATTATATATTAGGCCTTATTTCAGCAACTTTCCTCATGTAGACCCAGGCTGAAGTTGTAATTTTAGTCACATTCAAGAAATAGATTCCTTTTCCTCATTCATTTTCAGGTATATTCACTCAAAAAGCATTGAATAAACACATTTAAATTAATTAAAATAATAAAACAGTGGCTATCTACTGAGCACCAATTAGGTGCCATGTTTTATATGTATATGTCATTTAAATCTTACCATTTAATCCTCCCTACAGTTTTGTGAAGTTAGGTATTATCATTATTTTTAATGTATTTTTATTTATTTCAGAGAGGAGAGGAGAAGGAGAGAGAGATAGAAGCATCAATGATGAGAAAGAATCATTGACTGGCTGCCTCCTGCATGCTTCCCTACTGGGGATTGAGCCCACAACCTGAGCATGTGCCCTGACTGGGAATCTAACCATGACCTCCTGGTTCATAGGTTGACACTCAACCACAGAGCTACACTGGCTGAGCTGAAATTAGATATTATTTTTTTCACTTTTCTACAGAGGAAATTTGGATTCAGAGAAAATAGAAATTTATCCAAGATGAGAAGGCTAACTAGTGGCAGAGCTAAGTCCAAAGCTGAAGCATCTTATGTTGGCTCCTTTCAGTTATTTTAAAACAATTTTATTGCTTGATTTTAGAGAAAGTAAAAGGGGAGACAGAGAGATACTTGTTGCTCACTTACTTATGCATCCATTAGCTGATTCTTGTATGTGCCCTGACTTGGGATCAAACCTACCCCCTGGCAGACCCAGATGACTCTCTAACCAGCTAAGCTGCCCGGCAAGGGCTTTCAGTTTTTAAAAACCAATTCAAGTCTTCCAGAGAAAGTTAGTCTTTCCATTTTCTGTGCTAATTTGGATGATGTATAGTTTCTATTTACTGTAGCTGTTATGTGACATTTATGTATAAGCTTTTCCTCTTTACTAGATGATCAGTTCCTTAAAAGTGAGAGGCATAACTCCTTGTCTAGCTATGCAACCACAGGGAGCAGCATTTATTCACTCATTCTTGAATGCTTACTGTGTGCTACACACTAAATTAGGACTGAAGATATAGAAATGAGGGGACCATTATAGGGGATAAATGGACAGCAATAAAAAAGAGAGTATAATAATGCTATCATAGGAAAGGTATAGGAACTATAGAGTTTATGAGATTAACATACAGGGCTCCCTACTTTATTGGGGTGAAGGAAGGAGAGAAGGGAGCTAGTGGTGGTAGTGATTAAAGAGTGAGGATGTCTAGGT
The DNA here is from genome assembly GCF_963259705.1 of Myotis daubentonii. NCBI lineage: Eukaryota > Metazoa > Chordata > Mammalia > Chiroptera > Vespertilionidae > Myotis > Myotis daubentonii. The sequence goes on from NC_081847.1 coordinate 60,830,007, forward strand.
TGAAGTGACAGGGTTGATTCTAATTTAACAAGGTATTTGGGTGGAGGTGAGAAGAAGGAGCTGATCCTGGGGAGAGAAACAGTATGTGCAAAGGCGTGAGAGCAAAAATGAGAGGGTGGTGGGGAGAGAGAGGCTGGAGACATGAGCAAGGACCAGACTATGAAAGTCCTTGAAAGCTTATTATTCTAAGGTTATTGGAAAGGCCACAAAAGGGATTTGAACATTGAGTGATATGATTGGATTTAAAAGTTACTTTAACTACAAAGGAGAGAATGAAATGTAGAGGAGGAAGCAGGGAGGCAGGCAGACCAGATAAGAAGAGGTGGTCTTGAAGCTGAGGTGAGCTATTCTGGTGGCTGGACCAGGGTAGTGGAGGAGAGAAGACTTTAGAAGCAGAATCAATAGGTTTGGTTTCTAATTAGATATAGGTAGTTAGTAAAAGAGAGGAGCCAAGGATGATCCTAGGGTCCTGATGGGGTAATTGGACAGACGGTGAAGCCATTTCCTGGTGTAAGCTGGGAAGATAGTGAGTTTAGTCGTGGACTAGTCTCATGCTGGGAGTTGGGTGTGTTCATTAAGCAGATGCTGATCAAGAGTGGATACATATGAGCTGGAGATAGACCTTTGGAAGTCATTCATCGTAAGACTGAGCAAGATTAGTTAGAGATTGGTGGAGAAAAGAGCTCCATGGAATAATACTTAAAGTCAGAGAAAAAGAGGCAGCAAATGACCTGGGAAAGAAGGCAAGGCCAGAGAAGAAAATCAGGAGAGGGATAGGTCTTGGAAGATAGAGCAGGAATTTTCAAGAAGTTGCGAGTGGTCTCACAGGGCCAAACACATTTCCACAGTCAAGTAAGTGAAGCCCTGGAAATGTTCAATGAACTTTACCATGAGGTGTCAGTGGTCACCTGGAGGACATAGTGCTAGGGCCATGGACTGCTGCAGGCTGAGGGCCTAGGGGGAGGAGCATGTGAGTGGCAAAGACACACCTTGAATCCAACTCTCCTACTGAAATACAGAGTATTATGAGACAGAGTTCTTTTCTTTTTCAATGTATAGCCACGTAGCTGAGGGAGACACGGCCAACAGGTATATCTGCAGGATAGAAGGATGCTTGGTGAACACATTCAGAAAGGGACAGTGGAAAATGGACTAACAGAAATCAAGAGCTAGAATTTTCAAAGACACAATCTGTTGGAAAGCATACCTTTTGTGCAGTTCCCTTTTGTTACCTGTGGCAGGAGCCACTCTCCAATGCTGCCTTTCACAGCATTCCCTGCACAGAAGTGACTAAGAAGCAGTATTCAGACTATTTCTGAGTCGTGAATAAGGGGAAGCATTGGTCTTCAGGGTACTTGTAAAATCTTGTTCAATAGGGACAAATGGATGCACTAGTAAGTTGAGAAGCAAAGCCAAGCCTTGGTGCTTGGTTCCTCATTCTCCTGTGAGTGTGGCTTCTCCACTGCCTGACCTACTCCCACTACCAGCCCCTCCTCTTGCTGCTCTCTGGGCCCTTCCTCTTCTGGCACTGCACTCTCTTTCTGGCCATTACATTCCTACTTCCTGTCTTTCTTTCCACAAAGGAAGGTGGTGGTGATGGTGATTTTTCTATTGAATTAAGACCAGCTGGTGGTCCTTTACTCCCAGGCATCCAGATGCCACCCTCTCCATAAACCCCAAATGTTGATCCATGTCTCAGATGTAGCTCTGAACCCCTGAAATAATTTCTCATAGATGTTTTTCTCTCACATTTTTTTTGGTAGGAAACCTAAATTCAACATGTCCCAAACTAGCCTTTTTATTTCCACCACAAAACCTTTTTCTCACTTAATACGTCCTATTTTTGGTGAACAATACCACCATACACCTTTTGAAAGAGTCCTCAAAGTCACATGCAACTACTCTACTTCCTTACCCCAGTATTATACTGGCAGTTCCTTCAAGTCATCCCCTACAGTATTCAGGGCTCTGCTCTCCAATTCCTGTCACCCTGTCCTACCTCAAACTTGCATCCCCTCTTGACTGGACCACCAGAAAGCCTCCAACCATGTGTCATTGTTTCTGGTCTGGCTCCCAACCCATAAGTCCTCCACAATGCTTCAAAACCATAAATCTGATCATGCATCTCCTGGACAAGTTTATAAACTTTCAGTGATTCTTGAAAGTTTATAAACTGTCAATAGGTTAGAGTTGAAGCTCTTTAGCATTGCTCAAAAGATTTTCTAAAATCCATCTTTACAGCCTCATCATCCATTGCGTGCCAGGTACTTCGGTCCTTGTATGGATTGTCACATCTAATCCCAATGACACCTCTGTAAGGTAGGTACCACAACTTTTTGTTGTTTCACAGAAGTTAAGGAACAAGGAGATGAAGTGATTTGGTTTAGGGTCACAGGGCTACAGGGAATCAGGAGTCAACCCCAGAGTATGTATATTTCACAATGTTTTACTGTTTTTCACTTTTATAAAGTCAACAAGTATCACTGAGCATACATGGACCTTCTGTTGGGACAGCACAGCTGTCACTGCGAGGCAGCTGCGCATAGCAGTGACTCCTGAGACATTTGCTTGGTTTGACTTTCGCTGCCCTCACCTCTGGCCTGGTGATCATGCCTAAATTTCTGAATCCCTTAGGCCTCTAGTTACTCTCTGGCAAAACCAGATCCTGTGGGATATTCGGAGGATTCAGAGAGATTACAGAAGTGAAAGCCTTAGCATGGCAGCCTGGTCAAGGCTTGATAGAGGTAAGATCACTTCCTGGACCCTGGTCCTGCTCCTTCCCAGGTTGCCAGCAAATGTGTAGCTCTACTAAGAGTTTTAAAAAAATCACTTATGTGGCTAGCCATGCTGACTTCTGTGGGAGAGAATACATTGAACAATTGCTCTTATTAGCTTTGGGGATGGTAATAAAGACGGGAAAAGATGATTAAAGTGGAAAATGGTCTTTGCATCTGAGTGCAGTGATTCAAGATGTGCAGAAATAGAAAAAGAAAGCTCTATTTTTAATAGTCCTTAAGCCTCAAATGGAAAAGACAGTAAAAATCTACAGAAAGTGAGCTTCCCTTTCCTTTTGATAGAATGGAGAAGATTCCAGTAGAAAATTTAGAAATAGATGGCTGATTGTATGTGAAATAATTTAGCTTTCTAAGAAATGGGGAAGTAAATTAATTAGGATTAAATAATTCAACGTGCTACAAACATTTATTAAGTACCATTTTTTGCCAAGTGCTATGCAAGACATTGTGGGAAATACTTAAAAATGGGGAGGGTGTTATAATCTACTACAATTGCTTAGAAGAAATATTTAAAGTGATTTTAACTGAAAATCATCCTATTAATAAAAGGCTAATATGGAAGTCAACCGAATGGCAGAATGACCGGTCACTATGGTGCGCACTGACCACCAGGGGGCAGACACTCAATGCAGGAGCTGCCCTCTGGTGGTCAGTGTGCTCTCATAGGGGGAGCACCATTCAGTCAGAAGCCAGGGGGCTCATGGCTGGCGAGCGCAGTGGTGGTGACAGGAGCCTCTTCCGGATGTCCGTCAGTTGGACATCCCCTCGAGGGCTCCTGGGCTGTGAGAGGGCGCAGGCTGGGCTGAGGGACCCCCCCTGAGTGCACGAATTTTGTGCACCAGGCCTCTAGTTTTCATATAAGATGGTAATAACAATAAACTGTTTGCCAAGTGCTCAACTGTACCTTCACATATCATCTCACCTGGTCGTAAGTCATACTAGGGAGTATGTTATCCCTTATTTACCACATGGAATAAGGCTCAGAGAATCAAGGAAACTTGCCCAAGTTTGTGCTGTTTAAAAGTGGCAGATGTATGATTTGCATCAAAGTGCTTTCCATTCCTATACAATGCCAATGCAAATACATAACTACTACTAAGAAGTCTGCTAGTCTCATTTTAAACACTTATCAGTGTGGTTTATTTGTATACTATTTTGCACATTGGAAAAAAAGTCATATTAAGTTTAAAAATAAACATATGGATAAATTGTCCATAAATCAACATTTTCTTGATAGAGTGCTATTTTTTGTTGCTGTATACCATAGACTTTTCAGAAATTAACTCCTCAACTTCTCACTTATATAAAATTAATAATTGGCATTACTCTCTATAAGTTCCTGCTGATTTCTTATTTGACAGTACTCCTGCAACTTCCCTGATTTATTTATTTTGAAGTTTGGATGATTATCTATTGGAATTCCTTACAATGGGGTATATCATGCATTATTAATATAGAGTTGATCACAATGCAGTTAGGGATTCATAATTTTCCCTCTCCTATCATTTCACAAACCCTGACTGAGGACCTAGCAATTTCCTACTATTTTTATATCACAAATATAGCATTTACATAAGTGGCTTTCCAGGGCACAAAATACGAAATAAATCTGGCATTGTTATTTCCGAATATATTCCAGGATATTGCCTTGCTCAATTATAGTCACTAAGTCCACAGAGACAAAATAACACAAACCACCTACCTCTCCCTATAAGGTACACTGGCTGAAAGGTGTCATTACATAAAAAGCACTTGTGCTAATTAATTAGTGCTGGACATAGTTGTTTTTACTAAATTAAGAAATGAAACCAAATAGTGCAATTTGCATTTTTTTGGTGCTACTCTAGTTAAAATTAAAAAGGCCAGGATAAACTCAGCGGAAGACTGTTGCTTACCATTCTTTTTTTCCTAATTACTTAAATCATCAGGTATTTAAAAAAGCCCTCATATTCAGTTTGGTTGTTGGTTTTACATGATAGGGTGGCTAGTTAAAGCTACCGCACACCGTGGCACATTCTGGCATACAGTTTATGATCGTGAAAAGGTCACATACTTGAAAATAAAGTTCAGTTATGCTTCCCACATTTAGCCAAATAATCACAGAAAGTGTTTAAAAATAATTCCCATTCCTCTCTTCCAAGCAGCTTCTTCCCTTGTTCTTGCTCACTCATGATTGCCCATCAATAGCACCTCTCTTCCTCTGGGTGGCCATACTTATGGGATCCCTCCAAATGCCTCAGCAATGTTACACTTCTGTGGAGGGCATCAGAAAACACAAATCCTGGCTTGCATCTGGTAAAAACAAAATGACACAAAATCCTGGGACAATGACATTCCAGAACTGGAATATCCAGCCAAGCATCACTGGATATCTGCAGCATTGGCCTCCCAGTTAAAAGTGAACAATAAACCCACTTTAACACACTGTTCCTTGGTTAAGTGAAGAATGGTGTAACTGTGAATCTCCTTGGAGGGGTTTCTAAATTCAGAACTGGCATCCACTGGTCCCCGGACCCCTCCCCACAGCCCTCACCCATCGAATGGAATCCAAGCTGCATCTGATCTTTTCAGAATGAATCATAACTTAAAGACAAACCTAAATCTTTTCATGCTGTCAATTAGCCCATTTGTGTATGCATACATTCCAGTTTCTCCCATTTCTAAAAACACCCCCTCTCCCACACCTTTACTATATGTAGTTTCATAGTGCTCATGAGGACTGTCAGGACTTCTCTATATTTTAAAGTGTTGGTGGATATGTTGCCTTTCATCTATCCAATGTCTGGTAGGACAACAATGATTGGTTACCCAGTATCGCTTAAATTACATCAGCTACAGATAGTAAGCACACACTCAGTAAGTTCACAGACTCATCACACATTACTGACTTCTTTCACAGCTTTTCCTTTCATTGACCTTTCTGTAACAGACTTCTTTCTAGTCTTAGAAGTGGAGGTAGGAAACAGGACATCATTAAAAAAGTATAGCTAGCACAAGAGACAAATACTAGTGTGCTAGATTAGAAGGAAAAGGTGATATCAATAATTTAAAGGAAAACTTGGTTAGTGCACCTTTTGACTATTATTTCAAATAGGCTTTACTTTTCTTAGTCACATTATTTTGTAACCTTCACAGTGCTCCTCAATGCTGGTGTCTCATCCTCAGGAGGCTTAATGTATTTATATTCCTTAGCATTCCCAATTTGCAATGACTTTAGCAAGAGGCAAGAGTTAATCCTTATCAACTTCCTGAGAAGGCGGGAGACAAATTGCAGTGGGGCAGTCTGATGGACTTAGGGTAAGCTAGAGGCAGCAGCTGACTAAACCCCAGGTCTGTGGGTTCCTATCACAGCAGCTCCTTCAGTCGGCTGATGGATCATGGGAGAAGTCATGAAAACCTGTCTGGCTTCCTCATCTAAAATTCCATATTGAGATCAGAGTAACCTCAGTGAGTAGTAATATCAACACAAAAGGCTGTTTAGTGAGGCCTCACAATAATGACTGCCTGGTATGATTACAAATATAAGTGGTTGAATATCTTATATGAACTAATATTTAATATTAATTGAATATTTATTAATGTTCACATCCAAAAATTGAAAATATCAAAGGGTTGCAAAACAAACTGATTTCTGAGCTAAGTTTAAACACATAACTTCTTACATTAATTTTCCTCACCCTATGTTACATTTAATTATGATAAAATTAAGATTATTAATACTCTCTTATCAGGCATCTTAACTGCCTTGCATGCCCCACAGTAAATAATGTGCCTGCTGGTGAACCAAAGAAGCATGACCCTATTGGAGACTGCTGAGTGAAGTTACAGGTCCTCACAAGATGACCAAGTTTCAGATAAAGAGATACAGTAAAACATGCTCAGCATTACAGTAATACTCCATATATCTTAAACTGGGTAATTTTAAACTTCTGCAATTTTAGCATTTTTTTTTCTCTGAATGTTAAACAGAATTTAGAGGGAAACCAATAAAAGTTTGAATCACTAAAGCTGTGGCCACGTTCCACCCCAATATTCTTTAGTACTATGCAAATGTGAGAAGTAAATTATTATAATTTCTTTAAGAAAGAGATTAATGAAACAAAATTAAAATAAAAGCAAAGGTACCATTGCCCGGCCAGCATAGCTCAGTGGTTGAGCATCGACCTATGAATCAGGAGGTCACAGTTTGATTCCCGGTCAGGGCACATGCCTGGGTTGTGGGCTTGATCTCTACTATGGGGCGTGCAGGAGGCAGTCGATCAATGATTCTCTCTCATCAGTGATGTTTCTCTCTCTCTCCCTTCCTCTCTGAAATCAATAAAAATGTATTAAAAACAAAAACAAAGCAAAGGTAGCATTAAGTAAAAGCAGTCACAGGGTTCCTCTTGGTCATCTGGGCAACACAGTTCTATAATCTCAGAGAACCCCCTCTGCTCACTGAAAAAAAGCTTCATGTGACCCAAGTTCCAAGCCCAGCTGTTTTTCTAATTGATGTCTCCACCCTCCATGGGAGTAGAATGATCACTAAGCATTATTTTAGTTTCTGTGCAAAGGGGCTTTTCCAAATGGATCCTCTGGCTGCCAAAGAGCACACTGGAATGATGAACAATGTTCTTGAGAGGATTAATCCCTCCCTTCACCTCATTTCAGGTAGGCATAGAATATACCTGGAATTCTATTCTCTGTGCCGAGCAATTTCTCTAACTTCTGAGCCATTCACAAGTTGCTGGAGGGATCATCCTTTGCCTCCTGAGAAATTCATAGAGACCATGAAGCATCCCATTCTCATCGTGGACAAATTAGTTGGGATAGAGTTACCATGCTCCACATGAAAATCAGTGCAGGATACTTCTGTTGGAGGTGTAATGAAGACTGGAAACATGATTTCTACAAATCCAGGTTAAAGTGGTTTGATATAAAATAATAAGTTATTTTTGCTTGCAATATGCAAATGGATAATTGGTAGAACACAGACCTGTAACTCCAGCCCTTGCAATTGCAGAGCTGACTGCAGCCTCTGAAAAGATAGGCTTGAAGGGTTTGGTTTAGAAAACTTTATTCTGGGCCTCTGCATTATGACATTTGCGATCACCTGGGGAGGCTTAATGATAAAAGTTAGGGAATGGTGGTTCTCTAGAGATCCAAGGGTGGCACTTATCTCCACCCCCAACTATCTCCCAGTCTCTCAGATGAGGACAGCAAAAGCTTAGTTAGTGTATAAAAGTGCTGGTTTTATACAGAACAGGGAGTGAAAGTAAGAGTAGGCTCCTGAAGAGTAGTTGGCACTGAGGAAAAAGGCATTGGTGGGAGAACTTGGAAAAAGCATAATGGGCTAACATAACGTAACTCACACATCCACAGGCAGGAGAAATAATACTTTGGAACAAATTAGGGTAAGTAGATAAGGAAGGAGTTGGAAGTATCTGTGCAATGTTCCGGTTCAGTGACTTAGAGAGGAGAAGGACAAGGACAATGAATCTATTTACTGCATCTGCCTCTTGGGCCAGCTAGCTGGCTGCCTCTCCCCAGGTTGGTAAACCACACCATAACACATGTAAAACACCTTAAAAATAATGTGTGACCTTGTTCCTAGGGCACTGCCCAGGCAGCGGGGCTCCACAGCATCGGCCATTCTAGAAATAACACAACGATACCACTGCCAGGGAGAAATACTGCCATTAGAGATGATATGAGCATGAACTTACAGATAGTTTTCATTGTCTATTTTCACTATACTTACACTTAATATATATATACAAACATATAATACATAAAAATATATACATACTGTCTGTCATATATATGTCAGCTTCAGCAGAAAAGCATCATCTAAATATTACTGTCATTGAGTCAAAGTTGGATGTTTTCTCAAGAGCATGAGTAAGGGATAACTGCCTTTGTTTTTAGATGACACTTGGAGTAGGCAAGATTTTGAATATGTTGGAATGCAAGTGCTCTGATGATTGCTTTAAGAAAAATCCCTAAAGGAATGCAGTAAAAGGACATTAATATTGACATGTGGCACTACCTCTCTAAAGCAGAGTGAGAACACTTTGCCAGTTCAATACCCTTTGATGAAAATACACACATCTTTCATATGAGTCCATGACCACAAATAAATGTGGTGGGGAGCTGGCCAATCCATTCTCATTTTGTCTCAAACTGGCACTCAGGAAGGTGTTTCTCATGTGGATTTAATGCAGGTTGGAGATCCCAGCCTCTGCTGCCAAACTACATTACCCCACCATGCTGCCCTTCAATGCGAATGATCAAGTGTGTTAGTGTTGGTTATTTGTTAGCTGTGGGGCCCTAGGAAGGTACTTACACTCTATATATTGCATTTTATCCATAATTATTATCCTATCTGATAAAAGAGAAAAATGGTAATTGGCGTACGACGATACCCTTTTCATTGGCTAATCAGGGCTATATGCAAATTAACTGCCAACTAAGATTGGCAGTTAACTGCCAACAAGATGGCGGTTAATTTGCATATGTAGGCACAATGCAGGGAGGCAAAAGGGAAAGCAGGAAGAAGCCCCCTGCCACTGACAGTGATTGGAAACCCAGGGGAGAGCTAAGAGCTGGGGGGCAGGGCAAAGGCGGCCCTGGGGCCGCCTTTGCCCTGCCCCCCAGCCATGATCAGAGAATCAGGTGCCTTTGCCGCCCTGGCCAGTGATAGCAGGAAGTAGGGGTGGAGCCAGCAATGGGAGCTGGGGACGGTCGAAGCTGGCAGTCCCGGGAGCTAGGGGTCCCTTGCCTGGGCCTAAAGCGAAGCCCACGATCGCGGGGCTGCTGCAGCTGCGGGTCCCCGCTGCCTGGGCCGGACGCCCAGGCCAGAGGCGGCCTGGGCAGGGGCGGAGCCTGCAACCGCGGGGAGCTGGGGGTCCCCTGCCCAGGCCTGACACCTCTGCCAGAGGCCTCAGGCCTGGTCAAGGGGCCGATCCAGTGATTGGTGATCGGAGGGTGATGAGGGTCAACTCCTCTGGCTGAGGCATCAGGCCTGGGTGGGGGGCGGAGCCGGGGATTGGGGGGATATGATGGTCCCCTTGCCCAGGCCTGAAGCCTGGGTCAGAGGCGTCAGGCTTGGGTGGGGGGTGGAGCAAGCGATCAGAGGGAGATGGGGGTCCCCTGCCCAGGCATGATTCCTGGGCCAGAGGCCTCAGGCCTGGGCGGGGGCCAGAGCCAGTGATTGGGGGGAGATGGGGATCCCCTGTCCAAGCCTGACACCTCTAGCGGAGGCGTCAGGCCTGGGCAAGGGGCCGATCAGGCGATCGGAGGGTGATGGGGGTCTACGCCTCTGGCCGAGGCATCAGGCCTGGGCTGGGGGCAGAACCAGTGATGGGGGAAATGAGGGTCCCCTGCCCAGGCCTGACGCCTCTGTCAGAGGCGTCAGGCCTGGGCAAGGGTCCGATCCTGCGATTGGAGTGTGATGGGGTCAACGCCTGAGGGCTCCCAGTATGTGAGAGGGGGCAGGCTGGGCTGAGGGACACTCCCCCCCCCCACACACACACCCAGTGCACGAATTTTGTGCACCGGGCCCCTAGTTATTAATAATAATCTATAATAATAAAAGTATAATATGCTAATTAGACCAGATAGTCGAATGACCTTCCGGACGTTATTCCAGATATCCTTCTGGACGACCTTCCAGACAAAGCCACAGCAGGCAGGGGCTGAGGCAGAGGTGGTTAGGGGCAATCAGGCAGGCAGGTGATCAGTTAGGGGTGATGAGGCAGGCAGGCGAGCAGTTAGGGGTGATGAGGCAGGCAGGCAGAGTGGTTAGGGGTGATCAGGCAGGTGGGTGAGCAGATAGGGGCGATCAGGCAGGCAGGCCAGTGGTTAGGGGTGATCAGGCAGGCAGGCAGAGTGGTTAGGAGTGATCAGGCAGGCCAGCGATTAGGGGCAATCAGGCAGGCAGGTGAGTGGTTAGGGGTGATCAGGCAAGCAGGCAAGCAATTAGGGGTGATCAGGCAGGCAGAGTGGTTAGGGGCAATCAGGCAGGCAGGCGAGTGGTTAGGGGTGACCTGGCAGACAAGCAGAGGGTTTAGGGGCTATAAGGCAGGCAGGTGAGCGGTTAGGAGCTAGCAGTCCCAGATTGTGAGAGGAATGTCTGACTGTCGGTTTAGGCCCAATCCCGTAGGGATTCCTATGGGATCGGGCCTAAACTGGCAGTGGGACATCCCCTGAGGGGTCCCGGATTGTGACAGGGTGCAGGCTGGGCTGAGGGCTCCCTCCCCCCATGCATGAATTTTGTGCACTGGGTTTCTAGTAATAATAGTAATAATTGAGAGAAATACCTGGAGCCTGCCTAGCACATAGTGATCACTCCTTGCTTTCACCCAATCTTCTTTCCATTTTTAAGTGGTTCATCTGAAAAGTAACTTTTGCTCAGAAAGATCACAGAATTGGCTTTGCTTCCAATTACCTAACTTTCTTTTTGCAGTTTGTCTTGACAACATATTTGCCTGTGAGTTGAATTTACATCCCCCAGAAGACATACTTAGGTTCTTAATAAGTCCCCAGAGCACCTGCTGGCCCACAACACACCCAGTGGACTGTTCCACTGCAGCTTGGCAAGCTTTGCATCTTTCCTTTATCCATTATCCTGATTATTTCTTGGAAAAGGAGGGAGTAAAAACAATAGAAACTTTCATCTTGTATTATGAAAGTGGTCTCAGAAAAATAATATTGCACAATAACCCCAACTTGTAATTGCACAGAACACCAATGTAATTTTATGTTCTGTATTTGTTAATAAAAAATTTTTAATCGGTCAAAATGTTAGCTAGCAAAACATTGTCATAAAACATAGATATAAGTTCAGGAACACAATAAATACAGTATTGTTAGTACTAAAATTGATTGATAACAGCACTCATGTCACTTAATTTGGTAAAATAATTTTTAAGAGACCCAACTTTAAAGTGAGAACAGGAGTGCATTGCAAAACGCCTAGACAGGACATTATTTAATAAATGCTATAGAAAGTGACATAATTATTGGAGGTCAAAAGAAGGACTCAAAGTTAATTATCTGTATTCTTTTCCTCTAGATAGAGAACTCTGCATAATCTAACTTCTCACCAAATCCTACTTTCCCCAAATACTTCCCATAGTATGTCAGAGAAATTCTTTAGCAACATATAAAATCCTGGAAAACCTAGTCTCATCCTTTCCTTTAGGTAGAAACTGCAAAAACTAGTTAGTCTCACCACTCTGAAAAGCAATTAACCTTGGCATCTTCAACATGATAAAAATATTAATAATGTCACTGCAATTTTTATAATTTAAGAGCAAAGTTCCTCAGTCATTATAAATGGTGACATTCTCTATTATTAATATCTGTGCACATTAATTTCTAAAGTATGTAATTTCAAGCAACTCAACAAAATGAGTGCCTAATATTTTCCAGAATGCAAATGTAATCTGACTCCAGTGTGCTCAGCAGCTCTCAGATTTGTTATGTGAATAAGATCCATGTTGTCTCCAGTAGCCCTACTGCTGTGAAGTGTAGAACTTCAATTTTTAAATGGATTTCTTTTTCTCATAGTGCAATGATTTGAAATGAGCTTTGGAAAAAGGGAGAGAGGAAAGGGAAGGATTTTTTTTCTCCCAGTAGGTGACCTGCTCATAAAGGGGAAAAATTTTAAAATAAATTTTGTTGTGGAATATGTATTGATTTGCTCTTAAACTCTCAATATGCTACACATTAAAGAATCGTGGCTATGTGACGTCAACACAGTTGGTAATCTAGTTGGTCTCCATCGATGCTGTGATTCTTGTTCTCCTCCTGCAGCAGGTCTCCCGGGGAAGCAGATGTGGAAGGCGGTGGTGGCAGGAGCCCTGCTTTTGATCTGGGGACTCTTTCTCGCCTGCCACAGAGCGAAGGTGCCCTTTGTGGAGCTCCTTGTGCTCTTATCCCTGCGGCATCTTCAATATATACCAGTCAGCACAATGCACGGCCCCAATCTAATTTGGTTGTCGGTGTAGAAGAATTCTGATGAAAATCTTACTGGCCCTGGAGCAGCGAGATGCCACCGAGGCCATCACAGTCTGCATTGCATTTTTAAGACTTGTGTGGAAACCCTGGTGCATTTTCTTGGTAGGATGGATTCAGTAGATGAATGCAGCTGTTTCTTGAAAATTCCAGTAGTGGGTTGAATTTATTCTGTAACTTTGATGGAGACACTGACTCTCATTCTGGGGAGCAGCACACCTTCCTGTACAGTAGTCACCCCTTATCTGGGTTTCAATTTCTGCGATTTCAGTTACTCCTGGCAACAGCAGTCCAAAAATATTAAATGAAAAATTTCAGAAATAAACAACTCATAAACTTTAAATTGGACGCCATTCTGACTAGCATGAAATCTCACGCCATCCCTCTCAGGGTGTGACTCATCCCTTTGCCCAGCACCTCCGCGCTGTGTACGCTGCCCGACCATTAGTCACTAAGTAGCACTGTCTCAGTATTGCAGTGCTTATGTTCAGGTAACCTTATTTTACTTACTGATGACCCCAAAAGGAAAGAATAGAGATGCTAGCAATTTGGATATGCCAAAGAGAGTCCGTAAAGTGCTTCCTTTAAGTGAAAAGGTGAGTACAGCTCACTAAGAAATTTTCAAAAGAACACCTTCCTATATTTTTTGCTGCAGTATACTGTTGTGATTGTTCTATTTTATTATTAGTTACTAGAGACCCAGTGGATGTAAATTCATGCAGTGTGTGTGTGTGGGGGGGTCCCTCAGCAAATTCGTGCACTGGGGCGGGGGGGTCCCTCAGCCTGGCCTGCCCCCTCTCACAGCCCAGGAGCCCTCAGGGGATGTCCTTCTGATGGCTTAGCAGCTGCAGCAGTGCCTCTCCTGTGGCTTCTGCGAAAGGGGCCACTCCACCCTGCCTCTCCCATGCCGCCCCACCTCTCCTGAGCCGCCCTGCCTTGCAGCCGCGGTGACTTTGTCTGGATGGATGTCCGGAAGATGTCCGGTCTAATTAGCATATTACCCTTTTATTAGTATAGACTAGAGGCCTGATGCACGAAATTCGTGTAAGGGCCTTGGCCCTCACAGCCCTGGCTTCATCCAGAAGATCGCCGAGAAGGTCATTCGACCGTCTAGTCCAGCCGTGGGCAAACTACGGCCCGCGGGTCGGATCCGGCCTGTTTGAAATGAATAAAACTAAAAAAAAAAAAAAGACCGTACCCTTGTATGTAATGATGTTTACTTTGAATTTATATTAGTTCACACAAACACTCCATTCTTGCTTTTGTTCCAGCCCTCCGGTCCAGTTTAAGAACCCATTGTGGCCCTCGAGTCAAAAAGTTTGCCCACCCCTGGTCTAGTCTGATTAGCATATTACGCTTTTATTATTATAGATTGTTATTAATATCTCACTGTGCTTAATGTATAAAATAAACTTCATCATAAGTATATATATATGAAATAACATAGGGTTTGTACTATCTGTGATTTCAGGGGTCCACTGGAGGTCTTGGGAAGTATTCCTCCAGATAAGATGGGACCACTGTATTTTGCTGGGAGTGAAGGACTCGGTAATGTGCTTATGAAAGGTGTCCCATGGGTGCCACACAACAGCTTTCACAATATAACATTAAAAATTCCTGGCTTTGCAGGATAGTGTTAACAGTGTGGACAATTAAAAGCGGCAGCTGTGGCTATGGGAACAGGTATCGCAAAAATACAAGTTAGCTTCTCTGTCTCATTAAACATTGATGGCATATATTTGGCCACTGAGCTCTGTGCTTGATTACGGATGGTCTTATTTTGTGGTTTCTCAAATGCCATACTGTTCAGTGTCTATCTTGGAGTTATTTGGAAAGCAATTGGAAGTAGTTCCAAAAGCTTATTAAGAACTTAGGGAAACACCTGGCAATGACTAAAACACTGCTTTTAAAGTCAATTTCACAAACATGTTTTCTTTGATGTTTTGTTTTAAAAATGATGAATATAGATAGATACTGAGAAAATGTTATTGATCAGAAATTCCTATTAACTGGCACTATCACATAATCAATAGAATTAAAAATGATGTTAAATGATGGCTCAGAAGTGTAGGAAGACTCTGGAGTGCTTTCTGAATCATAAAGCAATAAAATATGTTCAGCATATTTTCAGTATCAAATTAATTGCAATATTCAGAATATGGCAGTTGACATATATCTAACTTTCAATTAATTAATATATTGGGTTACAATAAGTATGAATCATGCCTCCACCTTGCCAGATGCTGGTGACAATGAACAATAGGGCGTACTGCACTTTATATGACTTTTGTGGAACAACAAACATCAATTTCCACACATTTAAGCAATGGCAAAAGTAAAAAAGGTCAAAGATCTTTGTTTGACCTTTGAAGCTGAAAGGGCAGTGGGTTTACAATAGTCATATATATTTTTCACATCTAACATTCTGAGGTAAAAGAGAATCTCAATTTAAGTTTTTCAAATAGCTGACTCTTTCCTTACTTTGCCAATAGAGGAGAATTTTCTGTTTCAAGATTCAGTGAGCAAGTAGGCTAATGGGCATAAAGAATTCTGACATCATTATTTTTTAGAGAAAGAACAACTCAACAAACTGGAAAACGTACCGCAATGGCCCCAAAGTTGAGCTATGGAAATTCAGTGCCACAGAAGTGCACACGAAATGGCCAGGCAGAAACCACTGCAATAATAATAATAATAAATCTGTCCATTTACACTCCCTACAACAAATTTAATATCTGGAAGAATGAGTCCAATGTTTGAACATGTAATTATCACCCTGTCCTTTTTAATTATGTCTTCCTATTTTTAAATGGTATAAGAGATTTCTTATATGTTTCCAGCTAGGGTTAGCTCTTTAAAAGATACTATGCTCATATAGTTAAGACAACCTATAATTTGTTTATGTGTATTAATGTAAAACTGCTTGCACAGGTGAAATACAAATTTGATAAGGCAATAACACTGTAGAGAAAGTGGCAAGGAACATGGTTTCACAAATGCTACAAAATTCATTCAGTACTGAGTGTTCACTGCAGAACTGGCACAAGCCAAGCCCAGGGGATGCACGAATAAGCAAAGATTCCCAGCCTCTGAGAAGTTCAAAGTGTAGCGGGCACAGAAACGCCCTGAACAATAAGGGCAGATGAGCTCAGTATTATGCGAGAAGTGACTGAAGGAGGAGGCACGACATGCAAATGCCCTTGCAAAGTCTGACTGACCAGGTTCACCTAGGCCAGTCCTTCACAGACCTCTTGCCTATCTGACAGGACACTGGCAAGGCACCACCTAATTTCTTTATTAAAATACTAGAGGCTCGGTGCACAAAAATTTGTGCACTCGGGGGGAGGGGGTGTACCTCAGCCCGGCCTGTGCCCTCTCGCAGTCTGGGACCCCTCGGGAGATAATGACCTGCTGGCTTAGGCCTGCTCCCGGGTGGCAGAGGGCAGGCCCAATCCCTAGGTGCAACCCCTGGTCGGGCTCAGAGCAGGGCCGATTGGGGAGTTGGGGTGCCGTACCCTGTCATGCACAGAGCAGGGTCGATGGGGAGGTTGTGGCACCACCCCCTGTCACGCACAGAGCAGGGCCAATCAGGGGGTTGGGGTGCTGCCCCCTGTCACGCACACAGCAGGGCCGATCAGGGGGTTGAGGAGCTCCCCCCCGTCACGCACAGAGCAGGGTCAATCAGGGGGTTGGGGAGCTCCCCCCTGTCACTCACAGAGTAGGGCCGATAGGGGAGTTGGCGCACCGCCCCCTGTCATACACAGAGCAGGGCGGATCAGGAGGTTGGGGCGCCGCCACTGTCACACTCAGGGCAGGGCCGATGGGGAGGTTATGGCTCTACCCCATCACACACAGAGCAGGGCCCGTGGGGTGGGGGGGTTGGGGCGCCGCACCCTGTCACACACAGAGCCGCAGGGTGATCAGGGGGTTGGGGAGCTCCCCCCTATCAGGCACAGAGAAGGGCTGATCAGGGGGTTGTGGCCCCACCCCCTGTCACACATAGAGCCGCAGGGCGATCAGGGGGTTTGGGCGCTGCCCCCTGTCACGCTGATCCTGGTGCCAGGAGGCCTCTCAGCTCCGTTGATCCCAGTGCTGGGAGGCATATTACCCTTTTACTATATAGAATAGAGGCCTGGTGCATGGGTGGGGGCTGGCTGGTTTGCCCTGAAGGGTGTCCTGGATCAGGGTGGGGGTCCCCACTGGGGTGCCTGGCCAGCCTGGGTGAGGGGATGATGGCTGTTTGCAGCTGGTCACACACCCTTCAGGGTGGGGGTCCCCACTGGGGTGCCTGGCCAGTCTGGGTGAGGGGCTGAGGGCTGTTTTCAGGCTGAGACTGAAGCTCCCAACTGCTCCTTTTTTTTCTTTTTTTTTTTTTTTTATTCTGGGCCAGCTTTAGCTCTGAGGCTTGGCTCCAGCTCTGAGGCCTCAGTTGCTGAAAACAGGTATCTGGTTTGTTTCGGTTCTATAATCAAAACTCTGTATCAACTCCAGCTCTGAGATCCCAACTCTCTGAAAGCTGGTTTCTGGGGTTTTGTTTAGCTTCTATATTTGTTACAATGTTTTTTAAACTGCACGCTCAGAGGCCGGCAAGGCAGGTGGGGAAAGCTGCAGTCCTCCGTCACTGAAGCAAGCAAGCCTCATGTTCAGTTTAAGCTGCCTAGCTGCCGGCCGCCATCTTGGCTGGCAGTTAATTTGCATATCACCCTGATTAGCCAATGGGAAGGGTAGTGGTCGTACGCCAATTACCATGTTTCTCTTTTATTAGATAGTATGTTCTCTTTGTTTTTTTTTAAGAGAGTGAGGAAGGGAAAGGGAGAGAGAAATAGAAACAAGATGAGAAAGAAACAGCAATTGGCTGCCTTCTGCATGCCCCCTACTGGCACTGAGCCCACACCCAGACATGTGCCCTAACCGGGAAATAACCGGACACCCCTTGGTGCATGGGACAATGCTCAGCCACTGAGCCGCACTGGCCAGGGCAACACTGCCTCCTTTCTGATGTTGCTCTTAAAGTCCCCACTTTCTCCCCATCTTGGAGACAAAGGCTCTCGGTGCTTTCCTGTGTGTGCCCATTCTTAGTCCAACTTTCCCACTAAAATATTTCAAACTCCATCTTTACAACATGTGTCTTAGAGTGAGCACTAATGGGCTGAGGCACCTGACTCAGCCTGCATCTTCATGGTCTTTTTGGCGAACACACTGCCTCATTCATCACTGTTGCTCCAGCTCCCTCACATAGGAGGCAGTACAGGGAGTTGGCCCGGGGTGTGGGTTCTGAAGCAAGATCTGGGTTCAAACCCTAGCTCCATCATCGTTAGTTGTGAGCCCAAGGGTACATGATTCAATTCCTGTACCTTAGCTTTCACTCATCTGTACAACGGGGCATCCCCAAACACAGGATTAAGGCGACTATACCTGAGAATACCAGTAAATGATTTAGCATATGCAGCACTCATACTGTAAGCTAATCCAAACAGTCAGCAAATGCCTTCTTTTTTCCCCACATCCCTCTGCCCCTGCCCTTCCCCTGATGCACTTCTCCTCGCCCTTCAGAGGTGGGCCCCATGTCACTTCCTAGAGGAGCTCTCGCTGGCCTTCAGGCATCCCATACTGCTCTTCCCTGGCACTCATCTGAGCTGCAACCTTACATGGGTTTATGCCACTCACTCTCCCTGGACCGTGAGCTCATGACAACTAAGACAGCTCTGCTCTGTTCACTGAGGTCTCTGCAGGCCTAGAATAACACTGGGCATGCACTAAGATGGTGTTCAACGACCAAATGAACAAACAAATGGTGTGGCACCACAGAATGGTCCTGTGGAAATGCCTTGAGGCCCCTGCTTAGGGAGGCAGCCCCAAGTGGGTGGCTTCGGCCTCTTTCCGCTCCCAGCAGCTCAGATTTTAAATGTGTACCTCTAGGTTATTCCTCTGCCCCCAGGACTCCATTGGAAGACACTTAAATTAGTTTAAAAACTACTTGTTTTCAATATTTCTTCCAAGGACTTGCATCTTTTACCTCAGGAATCTATGGTATGAGCAGATACTTCTACACTGTCTGTTATTGAAGAAGCAACTCAAATCACACATCTCTCCTATTGATAGTGAGTAGTTACTTCACCCTGATATATATATGAAAGAAACCATTTTAAATGCTGCAACTTTTCTAATACATTTTCTAGAGGTAAAGAGGTGCTGACCTTTGGTGGAATTGAGCCCCAGAAGAAAATGTATAATATGTTGGCATCCATTCCAAGATTAATTTCTATTGATTAGTGACATCTGGTAATATCATGTTCATCTCACCCACACCTTTCAAATTACTGGGTTTCACACTTGCTAAGCACTGCACAGAGATGCAGGATTCTAAGCAGCTCAATTCATGCTGTCCGCGGACGATAAGATCATCACTTGAGCAGGTATACTTGGAAGTAAGGTTTCTTTGATAAGTAAGGTGTTCAAGAAGGAGGATTTTTTTTTGGGGGGGGTGATTTAGAAATATTTTTCAGGAAAACATTCTTAATATTAAAACTAAACAGTAAACAACACTCAAACAAGGATTGCTTTGAAACTTCTTATTCCTTAACACATATGTTCACAGAAGGCCCCCTCCCGAAAAAAAAAATTATGTAACCTAATGAAGAAATAGCCTTCGCAATTTAGCCAAATGCAACCCATCACCTGGTAGATGTTGAGGGGACATATCACAGAAATAGTGGCCGCGTGCAGATTCTCAGACACTCAGGGCAGGACCCTTCCACTGCATTTCAGAATGTATGTGTGCAACACAGATGACGAAACTTTTATTCTCCGCCTCTGCTCTGTGTACAGCAACTTTGTGGCTTTTTAAAACATTCCAACATAAACTGTGAAAGTAATTGCTTCTGCAAGTGTCCAGAAGGAGATTATCTGAAGGTGCTTTTCTGAGCAAGGCTGAAAACACCTCGGTATTTCAGGGAAGCAGTAATTTCCTCTATTTTTGTATTAAAGCATGGTTTTGGGTAGATATGTCCATAATTCTTTAAAATAAAAAGGTTCTAGCTGTAAAATTCATTAATGGTAAAACAGCAATTCTGTCACTTGCAAGGAGAAATTTCTGGCCAAGCAGAAAGGCACTCTTCTTAACAAAAGAAAGCCTGTCATCACACAGAGTAAGGTCAGAGACACTGACATGGCTCCTGATTTCAGATTTCCTATTCAACACAGAGCAAAATTAGCAATATTTCTGCACAAGTTTGCTTTCATGTTTAAATGAGAACTCAGCAGTGGTCAGAGAGAAAGCAAGTCACACAGCATCCCAAGCACCCCCACTACCATGGACCTAGTGGTGCTGAGGCACCCCACCCAGGCAGGAGGTTAAGTTTCAGGTGTATGAATCTATCTCTGATGAATTTATAGAGAAATGTTTGAGTATTGGTCATACCCTCCTATATGTGCTTTTAAAATGCTTTTTCATATTAATTCTCTCCTTTGATCCACTCAACTACCACTTTTAGAAGTAGAGAAATGGTCTCCATCTCCCAGTCTAAATGGCTGAGTCCCATCAGGCAGCGAGTTTGTGGTTCGGCTTAAAGTCAGCTCTTCTTCAAATGGTACTGCAACTAAACCACAGCTCCGTGAGTGTATCATGACCAAACAGTGTTTTAAAGGGGAAGAGTTTTGAATTTGTGAGGAAAATCTAAGCCATATCTCTAAGCTGTAACAGCTGTGTGACCTTGGACACACCACCTATCCTGTAACTGAATCACCTCAACAAGGAAATGCTAACCACAATCATTTGCAGGGAAATTGGGCCAATAAAACTAAATCTGCTTTATAACATAGAAAGTGTTATCATTATCACTATCATAGGGAGCATATTAATAAAACAGGCATTATTTGGTGCTAATGCTAAGAAACGTTTTTTAAAAACAATGTCCTTTTCAAAGTTACAGAATAAAAACTAGGCAAAGTATGTGAATGAAAACCTACCACCACTAGAGATTTCTTTAAAGCCTCATTTTTTCTAAAGGCAAGTAAAAGAAAAAAGTGTCATCAGAGTGGCTACATCTAGAATAACTCAGGACTCTTCCCTGTGGTTTTTTTTTTAGTTTAGTTTATAATTTCCTTAAATACTTGTTATTTTATTATTTATTGCCTCATAGTTATTTTATAATCTGATTTTCTGCATATCAAAATCACTGGAAGTCAAAATGTGAAGGAAAAATGGCATCATCTAAAATTATTTTAAAAGGAAAAATAAATCAAAGAAGAAATGTATAACAAAAACATGAGTGAGGGAAAGCCATGTAAATAATAGAAGAAACTCATGTCCTGTTAATAAATAAAGTCTACAACAAAAATGATACTCAATGTACCCCCACAAGGCAGTGGTAACTATGGCAACAAGAAGAGATGCAATGTACTCAGTCAGTCATTCCAATACCCAATGAATATACTAAATATATTTCATGTATATTTTCATATGATACTGAATTATATTATGCCCCTTATTGATGTAAAATTACTCACTTTAATAGCTACTCCTTTAATTTATGAAGAGATGAAAATTTCTGGGTCTCCCAACTTATATAATAAATAAACATAACTTTTAAACACACAACCCGTGAACCAGGGTCAGCAACAACTCTCATTTTCTACCTCCCAGTAATGATTTTTAAGTACAAATAATTTAAGTTTAGAAATCTAACAGGACAACTGTACAATGATATAGCAAAGAATAATTTATATATGTTTAAGACATCAAATCCTAATTATTTAGACATAAAGTGTTTGATATTACTATTTAAAAGCCTCTCTGTGCAATAATGGAATGTCAAAATAGCAGTACTGTCTGGGTAGAGAAACCCAGGCAATCTTTGGATACAGGCCTTTTAAGAACGCAAAATCCACTGCCTCACTCACTGTTGTGGGTATCAATCATTCCAATCCTTTGAACCTGCACTCCTACCCAACCCTTTTGCTGGATCCTTTAGAATAGTGGTTCTCAACCTTGGCTGCACAGTAGAATCACCTGGGAATCTTTTTAAAATATGATTTCTGGGCCTCATCCTCTGGAAATTATGTTTCTTTGTTACTAATGTTGTGGCCTCACCCCATAACAAAGAAACAGAATTTCCGGAGGATGAGGCCCAGAAATCAGGATTTTAAAAAGATTCCCAGGTGATTCTCATGTGCAGCCAAGGTTGAGAACCACTGCTTTAGAACCCCTGAGCTCTTCTGCATTGACTATACCCTTATGGGGTATAAATCCCAAGTTCAAAAAACTTTTCTCATAAAATAGGCATGTTCTCTCCAAGGAGACTGAGTATCAGGGCAGTTTTTTGTGTTTTTCCAAGTCCTCGGTACCTATCATCAAGGCAAAAAGGTGCCTCACACTACTGACCTGTGGAGAGAAGCAGGGCTACCTCCCTTTGGTCCTGAGGTTCTCTGCTATAGTCAGACATATTTCCCTTTAGCACTGACGTTAGAGACATGGAAGAGAGGCCTGGCAACACCCTGGGAGAAATGGATAAAGGAGAGGAATGCTTTACTTTGCGGTGCCCTCCACCCTCCTACACCCACACAGTTCTTACGAGTTCATAGAACTAAGAAAGGAAATGTCCGCATCCCTCAGATCTGACACTGGGAAGAAGCTGAAGTTACTAGAATTTCCTAGGACATTCCCTGGGATGATGAACCTAGAATCTAAGAATCTACGCATCCTGTTTTGGTCCTGGGGAATGAATATTGTGCAGTGCTGGAACCCAAAGCTGCAATTCCATTCCTGAACAAAGATGCTTCTCTGCTTGCATCTGGGTTGTCCACTCTCCCACAGCTCTGAACAGTGAGCAGGCTGAGGACCCGCAGCTGCGCTGGTGTCTGGTCACTATCCCGTGACAACGCTGAAGGGACCGGCAATGGGTGTGGACTGCAGTGATTTTTTGGGTAACGCTGCATTCTGAGACAGCCAGAGACAGGGTCACTGTGGGCAGGAGGATGTGTCAGAGGCAGGTTCCAGGTCGCGAGGGTTATTTTTGGAATACTCTGAGGAAACGGATGGTGTGGCTGCCCACACTGCACCAGGGCTTGGTGTGCTGGATATAGTTTTCAGAGCTGTCAGTCCCTCAGCCTCATAACTAAAAATAAGTATCTACTCATTAAAGCAGATTTATTTTTATTCAGACTTTTGTATTTTTGCATTATTACTTTTCTCCACAACTGAATTTTCAAAATATCTTGTCTACAATGCTTATAATTCTACAAAGTCCATAAACTATAATCTATGCCTTGATTCCAAGAAAACTGGCTTTCTCACTTCCATGTTCTCTGGTATGTTAAAAGAAGGTCAAAGAGAATTTTTGGGAAGAAAATATAGAAGAGATTAAACACTAGGCTGAAAACAACACTCACAATACCCTAAAAAGGCCATGGGAGGCAGCCAGCCCCCCCCCCCCCCCCCGAATCCCAAGAACTCTCCTAGCGCCCAGAGCCTGTGTGCTCTGTGAGGCAGCTTCCAGCAGGCCTGGGGGTGTAGGTGTTTCAGAGCATCTGGCAGGGAAACACACTAGTCATTCAAACCTCAAATCTCCACAATTTATAACTCGACACCCCTAATTGCAGCTGGTCTCTAACTTGATATACAGTTCGTGTTCCTTTTTTCGTTTAACGAGAAATGTTTGTTATATTCCATTCTACCTTAAAAAATCTTACTATTAATATTTTCACTGATACCTCAAGAAAACAGCCGAGTGCCTACACGACAGTATTGTATGAATAGATGCCATCTCTATCGTTAATAAGAACCGGCACGTCACTTGGTTGTCTTACAGCAGTACAGATGTTAGCATAGCTGTTGACATTATTCTAGACTACAACTGAGGATATTCATTATGAACTCTCATTATGTCATCAGTATCCTCTTGCTTAATTGTCAGAATATCCTCCTTGAGTTAATTGTGGGCATCAAGTTCCTGCCCTTAGACCAGGGGTGGGCAAACTTTTTGACTCAAGGGCCACAATGGGTTCTTAAACTGGACCGGAGGGCCGGAACAAAAGCATGGATGGAGTGTTTGTGTGAACTAATATAAATTCAAAGTAAACATCATTACATAAAAGGGTACGGTCTTTTTTATTTTTTTAGTTTTATTCATTTCAAACGGGCCGGATCGGGCCCGCGGGCCGTAGTTTGCCCACGGCTGCCTTAGACTCATCTTTTAGCCCAATGCAAATAATTTCCTTCATCTTCCCAAGAACTCCAGTTTGTCCCTGTCCCTCTACATGGCCCACATTACCATACCAAATACTGCGGAGTCACTACAAAGATGCTTTAAAAAATTACTGTTTTACTTTTTAGGGCAGTTTTAGGTTTATAGAAGAATTGAGCAGATAGTGTGAAGGGTTCCCACATACCCCTCACTCTACTCCCCAACCTCCCCAACAGTTTCTCTTACTAATATCTTGCATTACTGTGGTTCACTTGTCACAAATTATAAACCAATATTGACACATTATTATGATGAACTAAAGTCTATAGTTGACATTAGGATTTGGTCTCTGTGTTATATTGTTCTAGGAGTTTTGACAAATGTATAATGCCTGCAGCTGTCAGGGCTTCAGTTTCCTCTAGTGTACTCTTACTTTCCCCTGTTGTGTTGGGGTTTCTTAAAGAAAGCCCTTAGAAACTCCTTCTTAAATAGAGCCTTGTCTCTCTTTCAATATGCTATGTTCATATTGGAGCCCTACTGATGTGGAGGTCAAGGTAGTGGTGAGGGAGTGTTTTAGAGTTTTATGATTAAAACCAGTTTGTTTTTTAATGGGCCTGAGTCTCGGGGCTGTGACCTTCAGAAGAGTTTCTTGGCCTTTTTTTCCTTCCTTCCCTAGTGTAAGACATATGGCGAGAGGGAACTAGAACTGTCTGCCATTCCCCTAGGATGCATGCCCCTGGGAAAGCAGTTTACCTTGAGGGCAGGACCTCAGTTCTCTGATGTATCCAAGAAGAGTTGTTGCTCAGTTTGTTCAGCATTTTTCCTGTTGTGAGGATGGGAGTGATGACTTACAAATTCTTCCCATGTCAGAATCATGACCAACAATCTGCTTTTAACTGTGATAATTCTCATGAACAAACAATGTCTGGAAGAAGCCTGCACAGAGTCAATAATGAACTCTCAGAAAGAAAAGCTACCCAAAGCAATCTATGGACTCAATGCAATCCCTATGAAATAACAAGGACATATTTCACAAATACTAGAAAAATACTCCAAAAATTTACATGGAACCAAGAAAGACCCCAAATAGCCACAGCAATCTTGAGAAAGAAGTATAAAGTAGGAGGGATAACAATACCAGAAATACAATAATGAGAATAAGCAAACCATGATTAGGATGGATCATACATAATGTCAGCAAAAGAAGTCAGACACAAAAGGGTACATACTGTACGGTTTCATTTATCAAATGTTCAGAACAAGGACAAAGTAAAAACTGATAGTGACGGAAATCAGGAGAATGAGTTTCCTGGCAGGAGCGGGAAAGTGCATGGCATGAGGTGGGACTCGAGTTAGCTTCTATTTCATGACCCAAATGGTGATTAAATGGGTGTGACCTCTTGTGTACTTGACTACAATTTTCACTTAAAAGAAAAGAATCTAGCACTGTATATACACCGACTTAGAGAGGTAATCATAATATGCTATAGTGAGTAGAAAAATAAAATGAACTCTAGATCTCCAATATAATATAATTGTATACTGGTAGAAAAAATAAACAGGTAAACTATTATATCCAAAATAAATCTATAATTGCATTTTTGCTTTATGAAATTTTTGGATTTTTAAGGAAGTTAGCAATTAGTTACACATTTGAGTCCAAAAATAACCAGAAGTAATAAAGAAACAATTTTCTAGTTAAACATTCCACACTTCCAAATGTGTCCTCTGGCGTGGCACAGTATGGTGCCCTTGACAGCATATTGTCTGTGGTACCAAGTAGCTGAGTCTTAGCTGCTCTAGTTCTAGAGTTCTCTCGGGGACAAAAGGTGAACAGGTCCCCTACGTGCAATTTCAATGTACTTTCATTAGCCTCACTCAACTTATGTTCAAAGGAAATTCTGTGCAGGTCCCTGTGGAACACTCATCAAGCAAAGGTAAAAACCCCAAAGGCCAGTGCACAGACACCCAACTCGATCCCAGAGAAGGGTCATGTGGTACAGTCACCCATGTCAACCACTTGTTCATGCACTATTTACTTAACAAAAGGCACAAAGGATAACTACCATTTGTCATGTCTTAGGCGTGACACTCAATAAGCTTGTCTGCAAACCTCTAGTTAGACACACTCCAACTTACTTGTGCTAATTTCACTACTAAACGGCTTTTTAGATAATCATTTTTCTCAACCAATTTATATTCTAAACTAGAGGCCCGGTGCACAAATTCATGCACAGGTGGGGTCCCTCAGCCTGGTCGGCAATCCGAGCTGAACAGGTTGGCCAGTGAGGGGAGGGGCTGTGGGAGGTTGGCCGGCTTCGGGAGGTGGGCTGTGGGAGTGCACTGACAACCAGGGGGCAGCTCTTGCATTGAGCATCTGCCCCCTGGTGATCTGTGCTGAGTCATAGTGACTGGCTGACCAGTCATTTGGTTGGTCAGTTGTTTGGTCGCTTAGGCTTTTGCATATACAGATTAATTAAAACTTTCTGTCACCTAGTTTCACTTTTTTAGATTAGTTTTACTTATAGATTAATTAAAGCTTTCTGTCACCTAGTTTAACATGAATATGTTATGAGAAAAAAAATGTTGAATCTCACAAAGTATATTTTTAAAATACTTAAAAATAATGGGTAGCATTTAAAAAACATTTTTATTATATCGGAATAAAACAATTTAGACAATAAAGATGTTTCCAAGTAAAAATTGAAAACATACCCAATATATGAAAAACATAAGCTACCTATGTTGTGTACACATGTGTATACAATCTCTAAAAATCAAAGTTATACTATTTTCCCTCATGGGAAAAATAGATAACAAATTTTAGCCCATTTTCCTTAAAACAACAACAATAATAACAACAACAAAAATATATTCAAATCAGTGGCCAGATCAAAAAACAAAAACACACAAAACAAAGGCAAAGATTTAGAAATTATGCTCAGATTTATAGAATTAAAAAATAAAAAGAAAATATTAAATAATAATTTAATATCACAACAGTAACAGATTCTCATTATTTTGTCCCATGCAGCTACGAACCAGAGAAAATGACCTTATAAAATAATGAGGATTAGTCTACTATAAGGAAGAACCAGTTTGTGTGACAAAAGGCTAGGATAGAAAGCAGGTGCTAAATAAGTCCTGTTCATTTTCATGGACTAGAATGGATCCCAGAACACCTTTTCTCAACAAGAGAGGGTTATGGACCCCAGTAGCTAGCTGTGGGCTCTGCATCAGGCAGGGTGCATTCCTGCACCTCCTATGTCATTATTGCCCCAAATCTGTGATCATAGACCTTCACCAGGAGGACATCAAAATGTTTAAAGAACACAGTGGATGCACGAATAAATAAACGCATATGGTTATAAATAATGCAGAAAAGAACAAGTGCATACTAAACATCTTTCCCATTATGCAAATGAATTTTGCTAGTGATCTTTTCTATTTTTACAAAGATGCTCCTCATTACTACTTTTACTATGTGAACTACAAAATTGTGTATCTGTTTTAACAGGAACATATACATAATTACTCTGTGGAGATGTTTTCAAAAGTGTCAAAATATAAACACACTGACACTTTTTTAGGGCTCCATGTGCCATTCCAAAACATGTTTACAGAATAGATTAGAACATTTGTATGAGGCAGTTTCTGAAGTATCAATTATTTATTTTATTTTCTGTAAAGTGCTGTTCAGAACCAGTTATGTCACATAGAAATCCCTCTGGTTATGGAGAAATGTGTAGGTGCACAAGGAAACCAGAGTAACTTCACTGCCCTCCATTTTCTGAGAAGATTCCTCCCTCCTCTGTGGCTGAGTTCCCAACCACAAACTGAGCTTGGGTCCTCCCTGAAATGAGCAGGTGAACTCTGCTCATAGAAGTCACAGCCCTTTTGTTCAATGACTGCCAAGCACACTGTGTTTCTCTAAGAAAAGTAGAACAGGTGATTGCATTGGAGATGAAGTGCAGTGTTACCAAATTGGGCTAATTTGTTGCATTTTTGGCCAAGTCAGAAGAAAACTCACTATCTTTTTCTAAAAGATAAACAGATCTCCTACCATGTTTTGGGAGATACAAACATAAGGAAGTACTATGGCTAAAGACATGATACTAATTAATTACATATGCTTCAATCTGACCAAGTGAAAAGTATTGCACTAAATTAATGCAAACACGGGATAATTTATTCCTTAGCTTGCTACAATAGAACCTCAAAATTATAGATGAGATTTCACCTTAATTGGCAAGAAACATAATTAAATGAAAACATGTAGTTCTTTTTCCTATACTCAGATATAAATAATTAAACTTTTCCCCCCAATAACATTCTTGCCTGTCTTACTAATGAGGTACATTTCCAGGTTCCATCAACTTATAAAAGTGCACTGAGCCACTTCTGGTTTCCCTCCATGCCCTCTGCAGATGGCAGAAAAATATTCTACCACTGAGACTTTTACTTCCAAAAGCTTAGATTTGTCCTATCATGAGTGAGTACCAAAGAAATCACAGTCTAGTCCTTTCACTTTAAAAATGAGAAAATTAACATTCAGAGCAGTGAATAACAGAAATTATTATTCATACGGTTGGGACTAGACCACAAGACTCTTAACTTCCAGGCAGTTCTCCCCACCATTCCCTGGCGGAATGTTAAAACCAACCAACCAAACAAGCAAGACATCTTCACAACAAAAATTATACTCTGCAGTTTTGCTAGTGTTTTTACCTCTGAAGAGATTATCCAAGTCATTATCTTCTTTTTCTTTGATTTTCAAACACTTTGCCTGCTGTACATGTCTGTACAAAGAACAGAAATAAAACCTGGATTCATTATCCTGTGAGGTAGGAATAACTCATGACAGCAGCACACATTTAAATAGAAGCCACAGGGTAAGCAATAGAGAACTAGTAGGTCTTTTCCTCCACAGAAACTTTGTCAGATTTTTTTTTTCAATTTAATATTTAAAAAATACATTTTTGTTAAGGAACTCTAACTTTGACATGAAGACTTAAAGGTCTCCCCTCCTCCATTATTGCCAAATGTTTTTAAAACTCTCTGGAGAATAATCTCTTCAGATTCTGAGAAGGAGCTACTAGGGAGAGTAGGTGGGCAAATAATAATTGCCACTGATTATTCTAGCTCTTATTTTAATCAGAAGATTATATACATTGTGCCTGAATAAGTGTATAAAGTAATTTGCCCATATTGCTGAATGTCAGAGAATTAATTAACTTTTAAATATTCCAGTATGCTGTAAGGACTAATTTTGTAACTCGAATGGAACTTTATAAAAATCTGAGGCTCAGAGTTTGTAATGAATGTGGTAGTTTCTACCAGGAAAAATGAAACTTTTCCAGTGTTGCTAATTACCTAATAATTAATTTTAGGTAGACATAACTTGAGGTAGTTGATCAATTCATCTGTAATATTTGTGATTTTAATGAAAGTGATAATAATTTGCTTTGCAAATATATTTTGTAATTGCACTTGGATAGCAGTTCTCTCATTTTATCCTCAGGAATACGCCTTTGAAGTAGGCATGCAAACACTGTCTCAATTTCTGATTTAAATGAGGAATCTCATTCAGTTACTCAAACATTACATACAAGATAAGTGAATTGTACAATAATTGAGGTAATTTTATCTATAGGTTCTATAAATGTGTATGTCATGGTAGAAATAGATTCAACTTATAAGTGAGGTGTTTTTTTTTTTTTTAAACAATTAAGGCTGTTTTTTTCCCCCCCATAAAAACACACACCAAGAAACTGAGAAAGAATTTCTACTGAAATACTGAAATCCTATTTTTGGACCTTGAAAGGAGGCCCTACATAGCTACTGTGGAGCACACTAACTCCAGGTAGTTAGCTACCTGTGGTGCTATGCAGAGACCAGTACCCTTAGTGTAGGAAAACCTAGCTGCATGGTTTAGCACCTGTGTCTTAAGCTTGTGACTCGGGTGCATATTTAAACTTTAAAGGTCTCAGCTTCCCAATCTGCAAAATGGGTACAGTACAATTTCACTAACTGCTCTGAACAATTAAGTGAAAAAAATATTATAAAAAAGTATACAAACTCTTATGCATCGTGGACATGCATAAAATGTGTGGAATATTTTCATTAATTCAATGTGTACAATTTCGTTATTTTTCTCTATACATATCACCAGGATTTGTTTGTTTGCGTTCTTATAGGGAAGAATATAAATTATAGAAAGAGGGCCTGAACGTGAGCAGCGAGCATCTGGTGGAGAGAGCTAGTCAACATGGAATGCTGAAGGCACAACGTAGGTGCAGAGTAGTAAGATTCTCCTGGGAAGCTCAGATGCCTTACATAAATTTGATGGGGCTTTAAAAAATAATGTAAAAATAAACCCACTAAATTTATTGAGTGGCTTTTTATAAACATAGTAGCTACTACAATTAATCGCAAATATATTTTGTCATAGTTTCCTTTCAAAATTATTACATCACTAGGGAGATACACCAAGGCAAACCCTGTAAACAGTTCAGATTCGGTTACATTTCCTGAGGGAGAGAGGAACTTCCAAGGACTCTAGATGTCATTGAACCTCATTTCATTCTCACAAAAACTCCACAGGAAGGTTAGGACCCTTGTTATTAATAAAGAAACTGAGGCTCAGAGATATTAAACCACTTGCCCATCTGGGGCACACAGTGAGATGATGGTGGAGCCAGGACATAAATTCAAGCCTTCAAACTCCAAATCCAGTTTCCTTCAGGGTACACAACATCTTCCACTAGGGTGTACTGAGCATTTGCAGAAGGCTTTGAGATGTCACACGCAGCCCAAAAGAAAAGTAGAGAGAATAATAATAATGCCCCTGGCAGCTGGAGTGAGGATGCTACTTGGCACTGGGCCAGTCGGATTGTTCTGCAGAGGACTCAGCCGTGGCTGGTCCTGAACGAGTGGGAGTGTGGATGACTGATGGGCTTGCAAAGGTCTAGGGAATTAGACTGGAATAGAATGGGCATAAGCAAGATGGGAGGGAGAAGTGTTCTGGGACGGGAATAAGCTAATCAACTTACTTGGATGAAGCATCTGTGCTGTGCGAGGAAAGAAAAAATCAAAAGCGAGGCTGAAAGGATAAGCTGGAGCCAAGCTGTGGAGAGCCCTGCGTGCTGTTCTCAAGTGTTTGCGCTCATCCTGATGGCGGTGGGAAAGGTACTGAAGTGTCGCATCATAAAAGAGCCTATTGCACACCGCCAGTTTTATGCTTGCAGATGATTAGGCTAGTAAGGTGCCAGAGATTCATATTTGTTTGTATTTTAGCTAAAAAGGTAATACCATTGCAATTTGCACATATTAGTATTTCACCAATAATTCTTGAAGCCTGGCTTGTACATTTTATATAGTTATCAGAGCTCCAAGCACTCTAAACAATCTTCAAAATCTTTACTAACAGTACTGCTGTTGCTGCAGCAAGTCAAGCTACTTGTCTGTCTGTCCTGACTCATTCTCATAAAGGAGTGTATATGACTTAGAGTCATGGTCGGCAAACTGTGGCTCTTTGGCCCCTTGAGTGTGGCTCTTCCTAAGCCTTAGGAGTATCCTAATTAAATTAATAACAATGTACCTACCTATATAGTTTAAGTTTAAAAAATTTGGCTCTCAAAAGAAAGTTCAATCATTGTACTGTTGATATTTGGCTCTGTTGACTAATGAGTTTGCCGACCACTGACTTAGAGGATTACTGCTTCTGTTGTGGGACCTGCCACTGTCATCCAATAATCTCTGATATCCATTGCTTTTCCTCTTGCCTTTTCCTTAGGATTTTTCTACTTTCAGTTGAAAAAGGAAACTGCATTTTCTCTGACACTCTTTCTAAGCTACCACTACTTCCCCCCCCCCCCAGTTTTTAATTTATTTTTTCTTTTTTTCTTTATTGATTAAGGTATTAAATATACGTCCTTATGCCCCCATTGCCTCCCCACCTCCACCCCCACTCATGCCCTCACCCCCCTGCTGTCTGTGTCCATTGGTTAGGCTTATATGCATGCATACAAGTCCTTTGGTTGATCTCTCCCCCTTAACCTACTCCGCCTCACCACCCCTGCCCCCCTCCCCCGCCCGGTCTTCTCTCTGAGGTTTGATGGTCTGATCAATGCTTCTCTGTCTCTGGATCTGTTTTGTTCATCAGTTTATGTTGTTCATTATATTCCACAAATGAGTGAGATCATGTGATATTTTTCTTTCTCTGACTGGCTTATTTCACTTAGCATAATGCTCTCCAGCTCCATCCATGCTGCTGCGAATGGTAGGAGTTCCTTCTTTTTTTTTTTTTTTTTTTACCGCAGTTAGTGGCTACCATTTCTGTGTTCAAATGCCAGGCCCTGAACCAGAGGCCTAACCTGTAGGAGGTACTATGGATCTTATGTTTATGTGTTGAAAATGAAGAGAGAGTAAGTGGCTGGCCCAAAGTCACATAGTAAGCAGAAGAGTCCAAAAAGAAGAGCTAGAATTTGAATTTAACTCAGTTTAACTGTAGCTAGACACCTTTTAGAGCAGGAGTTGGCAAATGACAGCCCACAGATGGATCCTGGCCACTGCCTGTTTAGTAAGTGGAGTTTGACTAGAGCACAGCCATGCTCATCCGTTTACTCACTGTCCACAAAGGCTTTCAATTGCTAACTGCAGCAGAGATCTTATTGCCAGCAGGGTCTAACATACTTATCATCTTCCCTGTACAGAAAACATTTCTGACCTGTTCTAGAAGGAAAGGAAAAGGTCCCTAGGCCAGAATGTACACACCACATGGGACTGTTTTATACTACTATCTTTCCCCAAAATTGCCTTGATAACTGCATTTAGTTATAGTAGGGCTTGAAAGGCAAATATTGGGCTCTGACTGTCTTTTATTTTTAGACAAACTGTCCAAGTCCAATCAACATTTTTGGAGCTTTTCCTACATGCAGGCGTTGCATTCAACCAAGATGGTGCCCGCTGCCGAGAAACTGATAATCTAACAGAGGATGCAGCTGTGCATGCTGCAAACTCTCACATGAAGTAGACTGAGAAAGGGCTACAATGGAGAAACGAAGAATCACTGTGGGATCACAAAATAGGAGGGGAATTTCCTGCTTAAAGGTTGGAGAGATTAGAAAAACCTCTCAGGAGAAGATGAATTTGAGCTAAACCTCAAAACAAATTTTACTAAGGGAAGTACTGAGAGGGACACAGCAAAGGCATGATCATGTGGAAGGTAGGGAGTGAGAAGAATTAGTCATGGGGCATGGTGTGCCCTGAGGTGGGTGTGCAGGCTGGGGTAAATTATAAGGACTGCAAAAGCTTCCCATGGACCTACATACTGTATGCATACTTCTGTGTATGTATATTTGTATATGTGAATTTATTTATAGTAAAGCAAAATGAATCAAGGACCTGTAAGATGCTATCAATCCAAAGAAGGATTTATACAATATGTTTAGTTGGTAAGTAAAAAGTAATTAAACTTTAAAAACACTGCATTATAAATTATCAATAAATAACACACATATGAAAATATTTATGCAGCATTATTTATAAGTGGAAAAATACTGGAAACAACCTGAATACCTGTCAGTAGGGAAATGTGTGAAATAGTTAAGGCATGTTCACTCTGTGGAATATGATTCAGCTATTAAAGATAATGCACTGAATCCACTTGTGTTGACATGGCAGATTATCTATGATATATTGTTAAATAAGTAAAACATACTTTTTAGCTAATATCTTTTATTTTCAGATTTTCTTTGAGGCAGCAAACAATGATTTTGCATGGCAAATTTATTTTTTCTTTGTGGGTACTTAGTTGTCTATGTTTTTAGAACATTTCCATATAAAAATTAAAGTCCAAGACCAGATTATGTTTCTTTTGGTGATAAGTGTTGGTTTACTTACAGGTGCTTTGCTCAGTCCACTATTATATACTTGGGATAAAATATGCGTGTATCTTGTGGAAGCCTCAGAAATTAGTGTCCCCGTGTTTACCTTTCAGGAATGCAGCACCTTTCCCAATATTTACCATGCTTATATAGCAATCTACCCAGAGTAGATACAAGCTAACTTTCAAAGAAACCTTAGCAAAAATTAATGTAATTAAAAAAGAGTGTGTATCTACATATCTGTATACATACATCAACACAGAACAGGTGTAGAAGACAACATGACAATCTATTCACACATACACACACACACACACCAGGATGGAGCATCAGAGTTCAGGAGTGGGGAATGAGAATTTATTATTTTTTTATACTTCTATATTACCTGAATTATTGCTAGGAATTTTGTCATATTCTTATAAGTCTTTAACTTATACTGTTTGATAGGGAAAGGTATGGGTATTATTAAATGTTTCCAATGTTTAATTTTTCTACTTTTATTAATGCATATTTTCTCCTTTTCCTATAATACACAAGCATGGCTTTACATAGGGGGAAAACATGTTAATTTCCTCATTTTATTATTTACAATGAATGGGAAATAATTATTTTAAAGCTAGATTAGGTATGTAGGTAGATGAGAAAAAAATACCTGCTGGTGCTTGGGCAACAACTTTATTTTTTTCTGGGGTGCAAGAACACCAATGTTTGCTTTATGCAAAGAACCATGAGCATTTTAGCACACACTGTTCTACAGCAGAAGATGGGATTTAATTACTAAGAGCCTGGGCCAAGACAGTATTCCAGAAATCCAGAGATTCACAATAAATTGTAAAATGCAAGAGAACCAGTTCAGAAAAGTATTTGTAAAGGTCTTTTTAAGGTATACACTGGTTATTTTATAACATTTCAGCAAAACAGTAACTTTGTTGAGGAAACATAAGACTACAATGAACTGCCAAAGGAACCAAGATGAGTTGAGCCAATGAGGGCCAGGTCCTTTCATGTCATCACAGTTTCTGTCTACACTCCTGCGCTGATCTTGACACACCTAATTTCATTTCAATTTTCAAAATATTCAACAGAATACTGCTCTCTTTTTTCTTTAAGGCTTGGATCTGTTTATGGTCCACTGGATGCTAATATAGGTAACAGCTGAAAGCATTTCAAGTGTTACCCTTTCACTTCTTTCATGGCACCCATCACAATCTGTGATTTTTCTCTTCATTTATGGTTCACTTTTGTTTTACTCCTCCATCTCCTCCACCTGAAATATACTCCCTGCTGAGATGGGACTGCTTGTTCACCTCCATATCCCCAGCCCCTAACACACCAATTGGCAACTGAAGAAGCTCCATACATATTTGCTGAATGAATGAGTGCTGATGCAACGAGTGAATCTGCATGCCCACTGCCAAGGCTGCAGGGACTAGAGTCATTTTGCTTGAGAACAAATCCTCATTCTGCCACTTCCTAGCTGGTGTGACATTCTTATCACTAAGTAAAGGCTAAAAAGGACCAGGATGGACCAGGATTTCAGTCTGTTTTGTTCACTGCTGTAGCACTAGGGCTTGGAGTAGTCCTGGCATGTTGCAACTAATAACAGTGTCAACAGGGAAATGAATTCTTTGGCTTTGATATCCTTATTTCTACGTTGAAAAAGTTGGATTAGATCATCATTTGAGTCCTCCCCATTGTAAGCTCCAGGATCATCACACCTGAAGTGTGATCTGGGCGGGAGCTGGTGTGGAAGGCCTGCAGGCTTCCTGTAGCCACCATCCTCTACAGGCCCAGAAGGAACTGGTGTCTTGGTGCTTTGCTCACTGCTCAACTGATTAGGGTCCAATGTAGCTCCAGATGCTGAGTAATATTTCAAATAACTAAAGGTCTAACTTTCTATGATTGGTGCAAAGACGTGTGGTATATATACACAACTAGAACTGGTAGAACTGCAAGACTTTAAAATCAACAATTTTTATAAAAACGAAAAGAATATAGGGAACTACTATTTCAATAATCTCTACTATGTGCCAGGTCCAATAATATGGCTATAACTACATCTATCTTACATCTATATTTATCCATATATCTATAGTCAAAATCTAAGCCTCATATTTTATCTTCAGTTTACAGGTAAAGAAATTGAGATTCTAAGAGGTAATGTTTATATCTGAATCAGTCAATTGAGACTTGTTAAGTCCTACAATGGAAAAATTAATGAAAAAAAAACACCACACACCCAAAACCATAATGAAAACTGGTTCATAACCCTTTAGCAGCCTCCAATTTTTTTTGAAAAAATAAGGCACACACAACACAAGTAGTAAAAAAGGCACATGCAGACACACATGTATAAGCTAAGAACAAGGAATGGGGTCGTCTCTTATTTGATCCATATCCTGGAGCCTAGGACAGTCCCTGGCACATAATGTTGCTCAAAATGTACTTAATTTTCTGAGTGCTTATGAAGTGTCTGGCATTATATTAAGTGTCAGAAATACAGAGACATGTAGAACACAATCTCTAACCTCAAGAATCTCATATGGGTTGGAACTGCTATAGAAAATTTAGAGAGAGAGATGAGCCTTGGAGAAGGGAGAAGATGCAGGCATGGATAAACAAGGCAAGAAGAATGGAAATAAAAACAATATTGCAGATGATGACAAGGGGTGAGACACTGGGTAGACTTTATCCCCTAAAGCAGAGAATTTATGTGGGAAGGAGTGAGAGAAAAGGCTGATGGATTAAATAAAATTTATCCAATAACCTGGAAAGTTAATATGTGGAACAACCAACTAACACTATTTTAATTCCGAGAATGGACTTCAGAGAAGGTATTTATGTTGCAGTTAATTGAAATAGTGGAAATAAACTAGTTGGCTCATGGCAGTGGAATGTATTATGAGGATCATTAAGGAGTTATTCCACTACATGCCATTCTGTGATTACCATAACTTTGCCCAACCATTTTCATCATCAATACAGGCCTTAGGGAAGTGCATAAAATTTATTTTATGGCAGGCATTAGGAAAAACAAAGTAGCTTTATTAGGCAGTTTCTTGGATCTTCTTAATAGTAATGATTGAATATGACAGGTATTTTAACTAATGGTGGTTTTACCAATTGTGTGAATTAAAACGTATAAAACACTGCTCTGGGGAGGCAAAAGAAGTCATTAAAGAATACTTAGCTGGGTTGGAAATGCCAGAAAGGAAATGTCCTGCTCTGGCCTGGAGAAGCTAGCTAACAGAATATAGGGAGAGGTGGGGGAGTTGCATTTCAAAGTAATTTTCTTTATGATAAAACTGTTTTTAATAAGTATCATTGTAGTCCCTTGTTGCAGATAGAATCCTTTAGTATATTACAATAAAATGTGTTCAAGGTAGATTATAAATGTTCTTATTTATAATATATACATAAGAATAAACAGTTTGGGAAAAAACATAGTTAAGATTCTTCCCCTTTAGTATTCTGTTTTCACAAAATAAGAAATAAATGCATCATGAGATGACCTTGAGAATTTTAGCTAGCAGCTGAGAGTACTCTACATTTAAATCCAGCCAGGCAATTTCAAGGTCTTAAACTGTCATTCCTTTGCTTGTCTTAAGTTGAAACATGTAGAGGATTTGGAGTCAGGCAGTTCTAGATTCCAATCCTAACTTTTCTATTGATTATCTGTGTGATCTTGGACACTTTGAATAACCTCTCTAATCTTAAGATGCCTACATTATAAAATCAGAATTAGAACACTTAACCATACAAAAGGTGGTTGTGACAATGAAATAAAATGAACAGGATGATGTATATAAATTGTGTAGCACAATGCTTTGTAGCTCAAAGTAAGTGAATGGTATTAATATTTTGGTGTTACTATTATTAATTCACTGGACTAGGAATACTCTGAATTTAATGAAACTACCTATGTTTGGGTCCAAGATCAGCTACAAGTAAGGATTTTTACTCCCTCACCTAAATGGCAATGCTATGATGACAGTAATTTCCGCTTTGACTAAATCACAAGACTACAGGAGCTCCAAAGTTAATGTATGTGAAAACTATAGACTGTTAAACAAATTAAAGGTTTTTTCCCTTCTAGAGTACATACCCAAAGGAAAGACACTCAAGCATAAAGTCATATGCCTCTATTTAATGCACCATGACTATCCCACTACTCTGTTAGTACAAGGGAAAAGGAAGACCTACATAGTTTTTCAGTAGTGGTGACCTATTATGAATCTAGTCTTTAAAGTTGTATTAATATGTAGTCCTACTGCTATGAAGGTTAATTTTATAAACATCTATTAGTATATAATCCACTCAATTTTAAAACTTGACCCTCTACTAAGAAAATGTGAACATAGACTATTTCTACTACAAAATTATGGAGACTAAATGTTTACTAATAACTCTCTTCAAAGATTAACATGAGAACAAACATACTTTTTTAAAAATATACAAAAAACTGGGATGCAGTTAAGGAAAAGACAAAATCCATTAAATTGTTGGGCAGCATCTAATTAATTTTGGAAGAGTATCAAGAATTAATTTTATATTTTGCATGTGAATTACACAAAGTCTGGAATTTCTAAGGTGACAAGTGTTGCTTGTATGAGAAATTACAGAAGTCCTGTCCAGAGCTCAGTGACGGATGGATGGATTGGAGGCCAGTGGAAATTATAACTCTAATTTACACTAATTTAGCCCCCATGCTTATGTTTGTACATGAACCAAGTAAAAATTATTTCTTACCATGTAGAAC
The DNA here is from genome assembly GCF_963259705.1 of Myotis daubentonii. Lineage (NCBI taxonomy): Eukaryota > Metazoa > Chordata > Mammalia > Chiroptera > Vespertilionidae > Myotis > Myotis daubentonii. Next base: position 60,868,630 of record NC_081847.1, read on the forward strand.
AGATGGAATTTAAATATTCTCCCTGACCTGTACCTGATATCTTGGGTTAGAGGAAAAGCAACTTCAGGAAATCACTATAAGGAAACTGTGAGTTGGGTTAAAATATACTTTATTTACTTATAATTAGAATACATATTATTCCTTGTTGATGTCTTTGAACTCCCACTGGAATTCTAGACCATGAACAGGGTGTCATGGAGCTGGCGGATAGAGTCACAGTGGGCACAACTGCCAATAATGTTTAAACACTGTTATGATGGTTGGTTCAAAGTAAAAGTGGACAGATTGGAGTGCAATGATAGCTTTGGTCTTGAGATTTGAAAGCAAAAGAAGATTTAAGAATTCAAATGTGTGCCCCTACTCCCCTTATCCATACAGCTGCTTGCACAGTTCTGTGCAAACATGAAATAGGATTTGATAGAAAAGGATCGTGTGACTTTTTGCTCAAATATCAACTAACCTTCTCCTGTTTCTTCCTATCGGTAGTAATTACGCTTATTTGAGCTATTTCAGTGCAAAGCCCCTTTAAAATGATAAAATGCATAATAATATATTGAAAAGAGAAAATTACTAAGGGGAGTTCAAGACAGGGGGAGCCATATATATATATATATCTGTGCTGAAAGGAAAAGTTTAGCTCACTTCGGAGACAATACAACTTTGCAATTATTTTTTAGAACAGTTCAAAGATCTGCTCAGTTTATATGGATTTTGACATTGAGGATGAATGCCTAAAATATTTACAAGAGAGACTGACTGAGATTTTAGTAGGGAAAAAGACAAAAGCAGAGAATAGCAAGGATAAAGCAAATAGATACAGTATATGGAAATAAATAAGCATTGTTCCTTGGAAAACAGTTTAAAAAAATTCTCCCTCAACTAGAAAATGGGATGTTCAAGCTCTCAACTACTTAGAGTTGTAAACAGTGTGGGTGTGAAGCACAGTGAAGAACAACTAGACCTGTGAGGTTTCAACAAGAGGAGTGGGTGTATAACAAATAAAAATGCAAGATTCAGCAACAGAAACAGAGGCACGCATGTCCATAGCACATAGGTCATGCGCTAGAGAGGAGCTAATCTGCAGTCGTGTGCACAAGGATCAAAATCAAAATAAACTATTTAACAAAAATGAAATGCTACACAAATTCTGTATAAAAACATTTGCATGAAACTCCCCCCCACACACACACACACAAAACACAAAACACAAAGTTCAGAGTGTGAAACCCACAGTCCAGAGTGTGAAAAGTGTACCCTCCCGATGAACAGGTCTCCCCTGGGAGGAAGGAGCTCCCCTGCAGGGACTGAAGGTGGAAATGGGCAGAAAGCTGTTCCAGTGCAGACTCTGCTCCCACAGAGAGGCAGGCACGTCTTCCCTGTCCACCTGCCAAGTGCAAGGAGCAAGGCTTTGGAGGGCTGGACACAGCCGCCCTCAGCAGCAGCTCCCTCAGAGCTGGCAGAGGGAGGGGCCAGCGTCATGCAAGGGCTTGAACATGACTGCCTTCTGCCTGCAGACGGGTCTGAAAACACCCACTTCCCACTTCTCCTTTCTTGGCTCCATCTCTGTCTGGTTTCCAATCATTTACTTAGTGTTAGATTTTTCTGGGTTTATTCTTCATAGCATGGAGAATCGAGCTCCTTTATAGAGACGATGTTGTTTAGAATATTTACTAATTTAGGTTAAAAAATGCCAAATAAGGTTCTTTAGAAAGTGATTATATGTAAATAAACATTGGAACCTGATACTTTAAATGTTTAAATGTAAATTTATATTTCAAAACAAAAGGATGATTTGTTATCAAAAAATCAAAAGGAAACTATTCAGAGTCAGAAAAAATCGTATCTGAGGTACATTTGGATTCAAGATGACAGAGACGAGTTAGCAGGTAGGAGAGGACACTCTGATATGACTTGCTGGGTACAAATGCTAGGCCATGTGCCAAAATAATCATTTCTATAAAATGAATCCAAAGAATAAAAAAGTTATCAAGGTAAAAGCAAATCTTATAGAATTTTGTAAAGGAAATATGCTTTCTATTGCTTATATGTAATATATACATTTACAAAGAGATACATTCACATTTTGATAAATAAAATATTTTTAAATGAAGATCAAATGAAAATAAAATATTTTAAATGAATTCTATGAGCCAGTGATCATAACTATTCCCAGAAAAAAAATTTTTCAAAGAAATATGATGAATTATTACTATTAACAAAATTGTTCTTTTACTATTCTACATGGTTTACTTTCTGCTTCACATTTTCAAAAAGTTCCTTACCTGGGATGACTGTTCACCTTTTCATGTTTTCTGTTGAAGTTCAAATTACAGAGATTTTTCAATTTTAAATGTGAAGAGTCTGATTCCAAATTTGCTTGTGTTTGTTCTCTCACACATTCATGGAGTGTTGTCTCCTTTTTCAAGTTCATTTCCGAATACGGGCAGCCAAAAGCACTGGTTTGTAATAAAATGAGAGCACAGTTTGCAGTGATAAATCAGTGACTGTTGTCTTTGGAACAGACCTACCTCCAATATTTAAACATTGAGTAGACATTCTCCTTTCAATGAACACACTGAAATAAGTTTCATTTCATATTGTCCCTGGATAATATTTTTAGATTCTAGATACTGGTCAGCTGGTATTCTAGATAGATTCATCAGAATATATGATTTTTACAATTTGGAAAGCTTAAAAATCTAAGAACAACATAAATATGTGCTCCTAATGGAGCGATGAAAATATTATAGAAACACGACTCAAAGTTCCCTCCAATAATTAAGCCCTGATTTGACTATTTATATAAAAAATATTATGGTCAACTAAAATATTTACCAGTATCAGAGAATATTATGCTTTTGTTTCTTAACATTTATATATCCAGGAATACTATATCTGAATTTGGCTTAATCCTCCTGAAATTTGCTATGAAGTTATGGGTTTGAATGGGAAGGGGCACCTGTAGGTGAAAGAGGAGAGACTACAGTTAAGGCTGAACCCTGAATGCTGGATGTGGTTGGAGCCTATGGTCAGGCATGGGTGGGAGGATTGGCCAGGACAAATGATCTGGCTCTCTCAATGGGCTGACTGACTGTCGCTGTTAGACTTCTGTGTGCACACGCCTGTCTCCAAAGAGGCCCCAAACCTCTGCTGCTGTTAGGAATGGGGCAGCCACAGTCAGTGAAAGCACAGGTGCGACAGAGGTCACCGGCACACGACCCTGGGAAAACGTGCCCTGCTGGGGCTTCAGGCTTCGTTTCTCTCCAGTGAAATGAAATTGAATTCAACTCATTATGGCTACTGTGACCATCAATCTCTCTCTCTCTCTCTCTCTCTCTCTCTCTCTCTCTCTCTCACACACACACATACACCACACACACATGCACACACACATCATTACATGGCAGCTGCGGTCATCACAGTGTTATCCACATCTAGAAAAGCACATAGTCAAATGCATTAATATTTAGGCAGTTGGTTCCTTTATAGAAATTCATTTCCTATTTACTGTAAATTTGCTGATACATGCTGAATAAATTCTTTCTGAATATGTGAAAGCCTTCTTTTGTAATTTTAAGATCATGATAAAACCAAGAACAAATGCAGTTTTTCCTCTATTTTAAAGTAGACTGAGTTTCCCAGGGAGGGCCTATAATCAGTCTAGCCTCAGAGGGTTTGTAGTACCAACCCACATCTGGAATTTGTGATGGAATGGTTAGGATGACACCACCCAAGCCCAACATGTCTGGGAAAATCTGTACTGACATCAGGGTGGATCAGCAGCCTGTGCTACAGATAGAACTGTCTCTTTATATGCATTTTCTATAATTTTTAATAACTGTCATTGATTTATTAGTTTATTCATTCATTGATTCAACAACCCATTAAATGAGCATCTGCTACATGATAAGCAATTTAGAAAATATAAATCTAGTAAAGCTAAGACATATATACCAATGAATACAACTTATAATAAGAACAAAATAGCTACTCTTATTGAGTGTATACTATATGCCCATTACAATTCAAGGTGTTTTACATACATTATTTTAAAAACTTATTACTAAATACCCAAAGATAGTATTAGTATTACTTATTTTACAGATGAGAAAACAGGCTCACATAGGATAAGCAGCTTTCCTAAAGATGCCTGACACTTTCTTGGGCAGCTCCAATATTGATCCCTTAATCTTTAGCACCAATCAGGTGAGCAGAAGCAGGACAAGGTTTTGAACACCACCAAAAAAGGAAAAGGCACAGGAAAGAAACTGCCATGATTCTCACAGGAAGAGTAGCCGAGGCAGGTGTTTTCCGGGAAAAGCAAGTACTGGGTTAGCCACGGCTCATGGCTAGGGGACAAATGCCAGCACGTGCTGTTCTCATGAGGAGTGGAGACGTGATGAAATACTATTTCCAGGGACAGAAGGGCAGGCGTGATCTCTTTAAGCTGCAGCACACAAGTCTTAAGGAGAGTTTAGAAAAAACTTTCTGCAGTAAAAGGTGAAAGACTAACCTAAGGGAGATTGGGAAATGTTTATTTCAGTCACAGCTGAGCTTTCATTAAGATACTATTATTCACAAGCTTTGCTGTTCATGTGACATATACTCTCAATTTGATATTTTTTAATGACCATTATTGTGAATTTTTAAAATTTCAGATCATCACCCCTCCATGATTAGTGCTGCAAGGCATTAATGCTATCTCTTCCTAAGACTTATTTGTCCATAGTGCAGAGTGCTACCATAGACCCTCTTGCTCAGAACTTGCTTAAGTTGAGAGAACTTTTGTTTCTCTTGATCTTTATTCATAAATCAGCTCCTTTGGTCATTTAATCATACACCTATTTCCTAATTTCCTTCTAGCCCCTCTTCATCACTTGGGCACTAAGGTATGAAAACTAGATGGAACTCCCCAAGTGTCATTAGAACAGAATATTTCCTGACTCTGGGAGGCAAGGTGTGTGAGAACATATCTCCAGATTATATGAATCAGAATAAAGCATAAAGTTCAAAAGAACATATTAAATGACAAAAATATACTTTTCAGAAGAAGTGCTGGAGAACTTAAAAGAAGATAATGATGGGATACCACCAAAGAACGTACAAAGGAAGCGGGGATGAGGGGCTTTCAGGTATAAGGTCAGGTTTCCAGCTGGTCACTGTGAACAGTTTCTGTTCGGCAACCCGGGGCTTACCTGCATTCTCTGCAGGGGTCAGCTGTGGTAAAGAGAGCATTGCAAGCGCTGGCCTGACTGTCCAAATGCAGACCTTTATTCATGTGTATGCGTATGTGCCCATGCATGGGAGAGCGTGCATGATTCTGTGTAAATCTACACACAGAAAAACACACACAATTGAAGTGATATTCCTAGGTATGATAAAACCATTTAAAATTTACTTTTAATTTTGTCAAATATTGAGGGAATGGTTTGAAGACATACTGTCATTAGAAAATTGTTGACATAAGCTGAAATGTCTATGACCGAAAGCTCTGTTGGTCAAGGTAAAATGTCAGTTTCTGACTGAGAAGGACACAGTATATTCAAATTGCACTCATTATAGGTGGAGACAAGTACATGTAAATGCTGCGGGCGGAAGTCCTGAGCAGCAAGGGCCTGTGGGAGACATGGTTCTTCAGACTGAACAGACCATTTCCCCTCTATCCTCACTCCCGTTATTTGTAGTTTTAGGGAGAGAAAGACAGCAGGAACTGTTAAGTTGACCCATAGGAAACTGCAGTCTTAAAAAGTCAGATAGTCAAATATCAGAAATTTCATATGGTTCAACTGAGTAATTTATTAAAAAGTGTCTGCTCCATGCTCATCAACAGCAAGGCAGCAAAACAGAAGGTAAATGCTGAACAAGCAAGAAGCTGCTAGACAGTTGCAAACTTTTAAAAGAGGTTTTTTGACTGAGATCCTAGTTGTCCTCTTACTTTGTAAGTAGGAAGAAACATAAAAATGACTGCAATGAAAATGTTGGTTTTGCTTTTCAGGATATTTAAGTATAATTTTTAACATCTGAGGATAAATGTAAAAGTAAACTATCAATATATTCTTTTCCTTAAAAAACTGCCCTGTACTCCTTTCCTGTGAAGTGCAGCGTTCCTGACTGATGCTCCACATTCGAGTTATAATGAGGTTGGGGGAGGCAGCGGCATGCATAGGCAATGCTGAATCCCCACTTTTTGTGGCAGGCCCAGCCTCTGATTTCCCATTTCTTCCTTTTAGGGCAGGTGTGCCTGACTCTACAGGTTGGTGCAGTTTCCCCATATTCCCAGGACCAATCCTGATCTGAGGCTGGAGCTAAGTTGCTAAACCCACTTGTTCATTCTAAAGTCCGAAGGTCCAAACCTGAAGTAGGACCCAGTTTTGATGCCTGTGCTCATGACTTTTTCATGGGACCTACTCAGCATCATTGGCTCCAGGTCCCCTAGCTTGGCATCTGCCTTGGTCCTTGTTCCTAAATGCCTTGTTTGCTGTCATGACTAGAATTTGGGGCCTTGCTAGGACTTATTTGTGTTCCTACTTTATTCTTGCCAGCCCCTTCCCATGATGAGACCTCCTAATCAATCCCAACCTAGGAAGCAGGGGTCCATTTCCCAGATATAACTTGGTCAGTCTGCCAGGTGCTTCTCACCCTGAATTACTCTCTATTATTGCACTTTCCCCACTAATGGGGACCCCTTCCTTCTTCTTGGATTCTTCTAATCTGGCCAAACCCCCTTGCCACCAGATTCTGCACATACAACTATATTATCATCTTGTATCAATAATGTGTTCATTTTCTGATACCCAAGCAGCAAGTTTGGTTCCTACTTCCTTCTAACAGCCCTATTCTACTGAAAATAATGGGCTATGTCTGTCAAATCCAAAGAGATGGACAGTTTGGACCCAGAGGTTATAACTCAGTTGTCACAACATACGTTATGCTAACTTCCCAATCAGTTTGCAGCTACCTTCAGGGTGATCAGGAGAGGCCTGGGCACCAAGTCCTAGGCCAATCCTTCCAGCCTGAGCAGCCCCTCCAGGGTCAAATCCTTTCTTGTTCCCAAGTACTGATTATCATTTTTCTCTCTGTGACATGACTTCAGAAGGTTAGGAAGCATTACAAATTTAAGCAGAATGACAAAGATGAAACAGTCCTTTGAGTGCTGTGCTTCAAAATATAAATAAATAAAAATAAAAAACAGAGGTCGGCAGTATTTCAGGAAGAGTGTCAAGCTGTTGACAACCTTTCTCCTCATCCTGAAAAGTGAAATAACCCAAAATAGGCAAGTGGCCCCCAGAAGGAGCCCTGATCTAGAATAGGTCCTCATACAGCCTGAAGTTGGGAGTATAGTTAGACTCTGAGTTCTTCTCTGATGCAACTAATTCACCCTTGATGAAGCCTATTGTATTTTATATTTTAGTCTCAAATTTTTTATGATCCAATTTTATTCTTTTCCTTATAAGACCTCCACAAGATGACATAGAAGAGAAGGCTCATATCTTAACCTCCCAGAAATAATGGCAGTGAGGAAGCACTGAGTGGCTGCCTCCTTCAGATCATAAGAGAGGGTGCTGAAACTTGACAAAGAAAGGGGTTCAGCAAGAAAATGGGAGGAAACAAGATAAATAAATACTGCCTGCCTTGCACTTTGGCGCTGAGCCCTGATGATGGCAGGAGCCCCATCCCGCTGGCAACTGCCCACATCATACCTGTCCCATAAGGAAAGCAGCACGCCTCCATCCTACCTCATGTTGGTTCCCAGTAGACTGAATACCATTTATTCTCACTGTCATTTAAATGTATAAATACAAATCACTCCATTTCAGTCAATATGTGGTGTTCTAAACTCACACAGTATAAGAATGTTAAACACTTTTTATTCTTAGGAAATATTGATTTCTTGGCCAAACAGTGCTAAACGGCATGATAAATACTGAAATGTAGATTATTGCAATTACAGAATCCCTATAATACTCTTTACATGTGACTTAAGTTGTTGTTGATTTTAAAGGATTAAGAGAAAATACACATGGTCCATGTTGGAATATAGACCAGGAAGGAAGAAGCATCATAGCATTTTAATATCTATTGAGGATCTAACACAATTTTATCATATTTTTCTCATAGAGATGGGCACATCCAAACGTTACATATCCTATATAATAAAAGGCTAATATGCAAATTGACCAAACGGCAGAACGACCGGTTGCATGAAGCTCACTGACCACCAGGGGTCAGACACTCAATGCAGGAGCTGCCCCCTCGTGGTCAGTGCGCTCCCACAGGGGGAGTGCCGCTCAGCCAGAAGCCAGGCTCAGGGCTGGGGAGCATAGCGGTGATGGCAGGAGCCTCTCCCCACTCTGTGGAAGTGCTAAGGATGTCTGACTGCCAGCTTAGGCCTGGGGAGTGGGCCTAAACCAGCCATGGGCAAACTATGGCCCGCGGGCCGGATCTGGCCCGTTTGAAATGAATAAAACTAAAAAAAAAAAAAAGACCGTACCCTTTTATGTAATGATGTTTACTTTGAATTTATATTAGTTCACACAAACACTCCATTTATGCTTTTGTTCCAGCCCTCCAGTCCAGTTTAAGAACCCATTGTGGCCCTCAAGTCAAAAAGCTTGCCCACCCCTGGCCTAAACCATCAGTCAGACATGCCCCAAGGGCTCCCAGACTGCAAAAGGGCATAGGCCAGGCTGAGGGATTCCCCTGAGTGCATGAATTTCATGCACTGAGCCTCCAGTAAGATTATAAGGTCTCAGGGTCAACCGCTAATTCCTGTGAGTTTAAAATGAGATTACCCAAGGTTTTCTTTTCTCCATACATTTGCCAACCCTTATTTACTTATTTTTTAACTAGAAGATCGGTGCATGAAATTCGTGCAAGGGGCTCAGCCCTCACAGCCGCGGCTGCCTCGGCCCTTGCAGCCCCGGCTTCATGCAGAAGGTCATCTGGAATGTCGTCTGGACAGTCATTCTGCCGTCCAGTCTAATTAGCATATTATCTCTTTATTATATAGGATAATAGCCATCCTAACAAGTGTGAGGTGGTATCTCATTTTGGTTTTAATTTGTATTTTCCTGATAATTAGTGATGTTGAGCACCTTTTAAACTACCTGATGGCTTTTTGTATTTATTTTTTGGAGAAATGACTATTTAGGTCTTTTTGACTGTTTTTTAAATCAGGTTGTTTTTAGTTATTGAGTTGGGTAAGTTCTTTATATATTTTGGATATTAAGCCATTAACAGATGTATGCTTTGCATATGTTTTCTCCCATTTAGTAGGGTCCCTTATCATCTTGTTGATGTTTTCTTTGCTGTACAGAAGCTTTTTAGTTTGATGTAGTCCTACGTACTTATTTTTGCTTTTGTTGCCTTTGTTTTTAGTATCATAGTCAAAAAAGTCATTGTCAAGGAGTTTTTACCATAAGCTTTCTTCTAGAGGTTTTATAATTTAAGACCTTGCATTTAAGTTTTTAATTCATTTTTAAAATCCTCACCCAAAGATATGCTTATTGATTTTAGAGAGAGGAAAGTAGAGAGAAACATCAATATGAGAGAGAAACTTTGATCAGTTGCTTCTTGTACACTCCCTGACCAGTAATCGAACCTACAACCTAGGTATGTGTTCTGACCGGGAATCAAACTCACACCTTTTTGGGCTTAAGGGATGACACTCCAACCAACTGAGTGACCTAGCCAGGGCAGTCTTTAATTCATTTTGAGTTAATTTTTGGGTATGGTGTAAGATAAGAGTCCAGTTTCATTTGCACATGGATATCCACTTTTCACAATACCATTTATTGATGAGACTATCTTCTCCCCCTTGTTTATTCTTGGCATCCTTGTCAAAGATCAATTAACTGTATATACAAGGATTAATTTTTAGAATTTGTTCTGTTTCATTGGTCTACATGTCTATTTTTATGCCAATGGCATATTGTTTTGATTACTATACCTCTGCAATATAATTTGACATCAGAAGTGTGATGCCTCCAGCTTTATTATTCTTTCTGAAGATTGTGTATTCATAACAAGTTATTGTGGCTATAGTCATTTTTAAACATTTTAACTTTTAACTTTTTTGCTAAAGTGACTGATATATTACCATTACAGTATTAGAGTATTCTGAATTTGAATATATACTTTCTTTTAGCAGTGAATTTTATACTTTCATATGTTTTCATGTTGCTAATGCCAATATCAAGATGACATAGGTGCTAAAATTATCTTACAAGAATTTTAAGGCAGCCATAATAAAAATGCTTCATGACCGGCCTGTATGGCTCAGTGGCTGAGCCTCAACCTATGAACAAAGAGGTCATGGTTCAATTCCCGGTCAGGGGACATGCCTGGGTTGTGGATGAGGTCCCCACTGCGGGGTGTGCAGGAGGCAGCTGATCAATAATTCTCTCTCATCACTGATGTTTCTCTCTCTCTCTCTCTCTCTCTCTCTCTCTCTCTCTCTCTCTCTCTCTCCCCTCCCCCTCCCCCGCTTCCTCTCTGAAAAATGCTTTAACAGCAATTATTAACACCTGAAACAATGAAAAATGGAAACAACAACCAGCCCAAGATACATAAGGAGAAAGAAAACATAGGAAATCCACCACTGTGTTGCTGCTCGGGTCCTGAAGTCTCTAGCTGGTCTACTTCCTCCTCTCCACTTTTAGAGCCTTTATATGTTTATTTTATATATAATGTCTAGGTATTAGTGAAAGTAATGAAGGAAAATATTATACTCCATTGTTCTGGAAGTAGGAGGCCCTAATGATCCTTTTAAAAGTTCCTCCAGGGCTACAAGCCTTTCTTTACTCTTCTTTTAAAGGAAGAATTTATTCTACTCAACTAAGCAACCAGGGAATCCTGAAGTAGTAAAAGATACTTTCAACAGGGCAAACTGAGTTTCAGTTCCCCTTCTACCACCAACCCTCACCTCTGCAGATCTTGGCTTCCTCATACGTAACATGAAGAATAGCATTCCACTCCCTGGGTCAACGTAAAAATTGCATTGAATGCAGAATGTGAATATAATACCTGGCTTATGTGCAATCGATAAAGGCTATTTCTTTCCAACCCAAATTTATCCCTCTATAATTCATAAGACTGTTAGTTACAGGAATTCAATTTTCACATTGTAGATGCATTTCAGAAAAAGGAGGCATTATTTTGCCCCCTCTCTTCTACTTGTTATAAAAGTGTGTTCTTAGACCCAAGTTGAAATTCTTTTGCATGGCAATCAAAGAAAGACCCCCTTGATCTGACCCAGCCACCTTTCCAAGCCATCTCCATCTTCATGACCTATAAAACCTAAGCTCTGGTTACATCAGAATAATCAATGCGCCTTAGATTTGAAACACACTTTCCAAATTTTATGAATATTTACCTCATCATATTGTTATCCTATCTAATAAAAGAGAAACATGGTAATTGCTATACGACCGCTACCCTTCCCATTGGCTAATCAGGGTGATATGCAAATTAACTGCCAGCCAAGATGGCAGCCGGCAGCCAGGCAGCTTGAAACTAACATGAGGCTTGCTTGCTTCAGTGACGGAGGACTCCAACATTCCCCGCATGCCGCTGCAGTCCTCTGAGCTGGCAGTTTGAAACATAGTTACAAAAATAGAAGCTAAACAAAACCCCAGAAACCAGCTTTCAGCTAGCCGGGATCTCAGACCTGGAGTTGATACAGAGTTTCGATTGTAGAACCTAAACAAACCAGACACCTGCTTTCAGGAGCGGAGGCCTAAGAGCTGGAGCCTCAGAGCTAAAGCTGGCTCAGAATAAAAAAGAAAAAAAAGAAAAAAAGGAGGGGTTGGGAGCTTCAGTCCCAGTCTGAAAACAGCCCTCAGCCCCTCACCCAGACTGGCCAGGCACCCCAGTGGGGACCCCCACCCTGAAGGGTGTGTGACCAGCTGCAAATAGCCATCATGTCCTCATCCAGGCTGGCCAGGCACCCCAGTGGGGACCCCACCCTGATCCGGAACACCCTTCAGGGCAAACCAGCCAGCCCCCAGCCATGCACCAGGCCTCTATTCTATATAGTAAAAGGGTAATATGCCTCCCAGCACCGGGATCAGCGGGAGCCGCGAGGTCTCCCGGCACCCGGATCAGCATGACAGGGGACAGCACCCAAACCCCCTGATCTCCATGTGGCTCTGTGTGTGACAGGGGCCGGGGCCACAATCACCCTATCGGCCCTGCTCTGTTCCTGACAGGGGAAGGCGCCCCAACCCCCTGATCGGCCCTGCTCTGTGCCTGATAGGGGGGGAGCTCCCCAAACCCCTGATCACCCTGCGGCTCTGTGTGTGACAGGGTGCGGCGCACCAACCCCACCACCCCATGGGCCCTGCTCTGTGTGTGATGGGGTAGAGCCATAACCTCCCCATCGGCCCTGCCCTGAGTGCGAGAGTGGCGGAGCCCCAACCCCCTGATCTGCCCTGCTCTGTGGGTGATAGAGGGCGGCGCCCCAACCCCCCCACCACACGGGCCCTGCTCTGTGATGGGGTAGAGCCTAACCTCCCCATTGGCCCTGCCCTGAGTGTGACAGTGGTGGCGCCCCAACCCCCTGATCCGCCCTGCTCTGTGTGTGACAGGGGGCAGCGCCCCAACCCCCTGATCAGCCCTGCTCTGTGCCTGACAGGGGGTGGCGCCGCAACCTCCCCATCGACCCTGCCTTGAGTGTGACAGGGGGCGGTGCCCCAACCCCCCAATTGGCCCTACCCTGAGCGTGACTGAGGGTGGCATCTCAACCTCCCAATCCTCCCTGCTCTTTGCATGACAGGGGGCGGCGCCCCAATTCCCCAATCGGCCCTGCTCTGAGCCCGACCAGGGGCTGGACCTAGGGATTACACCTGCCCTCTGCCACCCGGGAGCAGGCCTAAGCCAGCAGGTCGTTATCTCCCGATGGGTCCCAGACTGCGAGAGGGCACAGGCCGGGCTGAGGGACCCCCCCTTCCCCCCGAGTGCCCAAATTTTTGTGCACCGGGCCTCTAGTCTATATATATAAAAGCCTCAGTGTCCATCTGACCATCGGACTGGTAGTTATGGCACGCACTGACCACCAGGGGGCAGATGCTCAATGCAGGTCGAGCTGCCATGATGCACACTGGTCATTTAAAAAGAAACAGCACTGCGGACCAGGCACCATCAAACCAACACTCGGCTTCCTCCAAGTGGGACACAGGCCCCGCCACCACCCTGGAGCGACACCCCACCAAATCGTAGCCAATGCTGCCAAGACCCCATGGCACAAAATGTGGCCCACAGCCCAGCCCAGCTCAGGAACAGTCACTGTGGGCACCGGGTAATGACGTCATGTAGTAACACCTGGCTTCCTCTCCCTAGGGACTAGCCTCCTTGGAGTTTCTTTAGCTCAGGAACCCAACTTGCTTTATAGCCAGATGCAAACATTTTACATTTTAACCAAATGTTTGTAAAGCATTTTCCCATGCCTCATCTCATTTGATACTCACAGAAGTCCTAGCGTAGGTAGATAGGAGACTCAGTAGAATCCTATTTTCTTTTCATTAGCCAGAAAATGGAGATTTAGAAACTTTCTACACTTTAGAAAGTTTAGAAACTTGACCCAACTGAAAAGAAGTAAGAAATGCTGGAACTTGAAAGTGACTTCAGGTTTTCTCACTGTGCAGAATATAGTCAAACACTGCTGGAGTTAAATATTTTACCCTTTGTTCTCCCTGCGTGATCTACAATAATAATCTGCTTCATGTTGATATTTACTGCTGTGTTGCTGATAATTACCTGAAAAAGAAGTTGGGGTGCTTCACTGGGTTGGAAAAAGTTTAGCTAAATCAGAAAGCAGGTCTAATTAAGAAAGTTTATTCTGTATACTGGTATATAAAAGGCTAAGTTGACTCGCGCATGCACAATACATATAAAGCTCTTGCTGGCGCCAATCACATGTGTGTGTTTTGATCTGTCATTGTCGATCGTGAATTTGGTTGACACATCTACTATAGAGAAAGGGAAAATAGTGATATTAAAATATTTCTTCTAATTAATTTCCTTTCAATGTGCATGAATGCGTGCACCAGGACACTAATTTGTATGTACCCATTTTGTATACTGTATGTTTCCTGAAATCAGAGGCCATAATTGTTCATATCAGTGTGAAAAAAATTGGGGCTACCTTATATCCCAGCACTTCAGTAGCACATCAGTTTCTAAAGAAATAACAGTCATATATAATAGCCATATGCCATACATGTAATTTGCCCATTTATGGATGTCACTCAGATTGATGCAAAGCAGGATTTCAGGCATAAAACTCAGAGAAAAAGACTTGAATATTTTAATCAGCACAAAAGTTGCTCTCAATCTCTTATCTCATTAACTTAATCAATTGTCCCCAAACTCAGCCTAGTGGGATTTTCTTTCCAGTGCCTCCTCTTAACTATCCCAGATTGAATCCTTCCTCCTAGAAGCTGCCTCTGTTCTTACAGAAAGGTTAGTTTAGCCTTTTCCACTTTTTGCCATCTCTACCCATTGTCCAGATGAAACAACAAGGATGCAACTGCAGAGGTGGAGAACCTGCCCCTTCCTGGAGAAGATTTAGCTCCTAGCACAATTTAGTCTACTAATTCCTGATGTGGTTTTCAAAATATTCATAAATTTGAAACTGATAAAGACTACAGTGCATGCCAAGAATATGAACCCTGTTGGCACAGAACTAGTAAAGAATTAAATGCATTTTCTATTTATTTTTGTTTCATTGGAGTCATTTCATTACTGTCTTTTCTAATACCAAAAAATCAAGTCCAACATATGGCATTTACTGGGTAGGCATTAGGAGATATCCCTTAATTGAGTGTGTACAAAATGTTATCTGAACTTTTCTGTTATAGGTAACTAGGGGCCCGGTGCACGAAATGCGTGCACTGGGTGTGGGGGCGGGGAGTGTCCCTCAGCCCAGCCTGCCCCCTCTCACATACTGGGAGCCCTCAGGCGTTGACCCCCATCACCCTCCAATCGCAGGATCGGCCCCTTGCCCATGCCTGACGCTTCTCACAGAGGCGTCAGGCCTGGGCAGGGGACCCTCATTTCCCCCCATCACTGGTTCTGCCCCCAGCCCAGGCCTGATGCCTCTGGCCCAGGCATCAGGCCTGGGTAGGGGACCCCCAGACCCCTCCGATTGCTGGCTCTGCCCCTTGCCCAGGCCTGATGCCTCCGCCAGAGGTGTCAGGCTTGGACAGGGGACCCCCATCTCCCCCCGATCACTGGCTCTGGCCCCTGCCCAGGCCTGAGGCCTCTGGCCCAGGAATCATGCCTGGGCAGGGGACCCCCATCTCCCTCTGATTGCTTGCTCCACCCCCCGCCCAAGCCTGACGCCTCTGACCCAGGCTTCAGGCCTGGGCAAGGGGACCATCATATCCCCCCAATCCCCGGCTCTGTGCCCCACCCAGGCCTAATGCCTCTGGCCCAGGCATCAGGCCTGGGCAGGGGACCCCCAACACCCCACCCAGGCCTGATGCCTCGGCCAGAGGAGTTGACCCTCATCACCCTCCGATCACCAATCACCGGATCGGCCCCTTGACCAGGCCTGAGGCCTCTGGCAGAGGTGTCAGGCCTGGGCAGGGGACCCCCAGCTCCCCGTGGTTGCAGGCTCCGCCCCTGCCCAGGCCTAATGCCTCTGGCTGAGGCGTCCGGCCTGGGCAGCGGGGACTTGCAGCGGCAGCGGCCCCATGATCATGGGCTTTGCTTTAGGCCCAGGCAAGGGACCCCTAGCTCCTGGGACTGCCAGCTTCGACCGTGCCCAGCTCCCATCGCTGTCTCCACCCCTACTTCCTGCTATCACTGGCCAGGGCAGAAAAGGCACCTGATTCTCCGATCATGGCTGGGGGGCAGGGCAAAGGCGGCCTCAGAGCCGCCTTTGCCCTGCCCCCCAGCTCTTAGCTCCCCCCTGGGTTTCCGATCACTGTCAGTGGCAGGGGGCTTCTTCCTGCTTTCCCTTTCACCTCCCTGCATTGTGCCTACATGTGCAAATTAACCGCCATCTTGTTGGCAGTTAATTTGCATATAGCCCTGATTAGCCAATGAAAAGGGTAGCGTCGTATGCCAATTACCATTTTTCTCTTTTATTAGTGTAGATATTTTCAGTAAACTGGACAGGGAAGAAAAAATGCATCATGAGTAAAGGTTGAAGTTTGTGTGTTCTGTGTGTGTGTGTGTGTGTGTGTGTGTGTACTCTTTCCCCTAAAGTATTCTAGTGCATGGTTACTAGAAACTTCCAAGGTATAAATTATTCTGAAGGAATGTTATATATAGTACACTGAGTAGCAAACTAATGGCCTTTAAAATTTTATGCTGAAACCAGCTTAGTGTACTAAGTAAGTAATTTATATAATCTATGCATGGAGAGGATCTGATGAATAGAATCTGCAGTTTAAAATTTTCAAATAGAGTACTACCTACATAGTTAACATTATGGAGTAAATTAAACAAAGTAATTAACATGCTATATTATTAACTCAATGAAAACAAAATTACAGCAATAAGTCTGTATTTCTATTATGACAATGAACATTTTTGCAACTATATACAAACTGTATTCACCATTTTCATTTTAATATTTTGGTTAAGTGCTATGAACATGTCAGAGATGATTTTATAGCTTAAATTGACAAATGCGTTTTCATTTGGAATATTCTAGTGTGAAATATACTTAATTTCTGCAAAGGTCTTTAGAGTACATTTTCCTCTTTTTATAAATCGGCGTTAAGATAAAATTTCACTCAGAAGTGAAAGCATTTTTCTGGACAGTTGTACAAAGGGCACCTGGAGAGTAACTGAAGTAAAAAATGCTCCAAACATAATTTTTAAAATCATCCATAGGCTAAAGGTATACATTTTGGCTATAGATCATAATAAAAGAAATCTATATTTTGGATGGCTTCAAATTCAATATACTTAATTTCAATAAAATTGCAAAGTTTATCTGGATATGCATAAAGATATGCTTAGATATTTATATATTAATATATACTCACAAATATCTAAACTTTGTGTTCAATGCTAATGTTTACTTAATATCAACAGGGCATTTAGATGTTGTTTTGGGATGTTCTTTCTTAAAGTGATAAATTCATAGTCACCTCAAGGAACCTATGGGTTAAGATTAGGAGTACAGTCTGTGTGATAGAAAAAGCAAAACCAAACCAGCCCAGGTCAGACAATAAAGCGTCCTTCACCTGCCTGAGCTAAGTAGCCCCAAACACTAATAGATAAAAGAGGAATTAAGACGTCCTACTGTCCCTAGCAAACGATATGCTAGGGAGGGTTTTGTGTGGTTTTTTTTTTGCAATACTACAAAAAAATATACATTTAAATAAGAGGTGGCCTTTTATAATTTTACAGTATTCAAATAAAAATTCATCTGCAGGCTCAAATATGTATAGGTAGACTTCTTGTTAAAAAAGTTGATTGTTAATTCTCTACCCTCTAAATTAGTTAGCACACCAAAGGCAGTGTACTGCAATTTAGCGTGTGTAAAGCAATATTGTCCTAATTAGAAAAAAGAACCAACAACAGGAATCCTTCATTATATTTTGAAGGGAGCTGTTTAAAAACAGGTTTTCCTTTGTTTTGTTCTTTAATAAATAACCCTGAGATATTAAAGATGGGGGCATCAGTGTAATTATGGATAAAAACAAATATCTCTTTCAAGAAAATATCATCAAACTATTTTTCTTATCATAAATTCCTCTAGAAGATTATTCAGGTCATTTGCTTTAAATAATTGTTGAGAATCAACAGGTAAAATACTTTATAAAAGTTGATCGGGTTATCTAATATATACACATGAAAATGTTTATTCTGCTAAATTTAGGTAGTAAAATTATTTTTAAAATTAAAGAGAGATGTAATCAAAACACAATTTGATTAGTCTAATATTCATAACTAGAGGCCCGGTGCATGAAATACATGCATGGGTAAGGTCCCTAGGCCTGGCCAGCGATCAGGGCCAATCGGGGCCTTCCAGCTGCCAGCCGGGGCCTCCCTTCCCCGGCTGCCAGCTGCAGGCTGGGGCCTTCCTTCATTCCGTGCCACCCCCTGGTGGTCAGCATATGTCATAGTGAGCGATAAAACTGCCGGTGTCCCGATTGAACTCCCAAGGGGACACTTTGCATATTAGCCTTTTGTATATATAGGTATTACCAATAACAGGTTATGCTTTTATAGTTTATACTCTTATAACCCTAATTTAAGGTCTTTTTTATGTTAAATCATACGGTTCTCACAATATCCTTATGAAATAGGGATTATTATGATTTGTATTTGACTGAGGCACAGAGAGATTAAATAAGTCAATCAGGGTCACATAGTTAAGAAGTTGTAAAGATGGAATTAAAATCCAGGTAGCCTGACACTGGGGTCCAGGCTTTTAAGTACTATGCCAAACTGCCTCTGTATTTTCTTTGAATACATTAGAGAAAATAAAACCAATGAAACACTTGGCATAATGCCTTGCACACACTAGGTACTTTGACAAATGAATATTGAAGATATTGGTATATTTATATAACCCCTTTGGAATTGATTACATAGAGAGAACAAGCAGGGAAATTAGAATACTTTGAAAGAATTTAAGCTGCTTAATGTTTTTGAATTTCATTCTGAAATTTACCGAGTTGCTACAAAAATAGAATAAGGTAAAGAGGAAACAAAGGCACATTCTCTTCACGGGATGAAATGTAATATGAAGAACTGGCCATCTGGATAATTTTTTTATTGGGACAGGCTGTAATTTATAAAACCCTGAGAAAGAACAAGAAAATGGAGGATAGTCTTGACTTTCTACCAGAAAAATATTTTAAAGCTCCATCCTAGCATGTTTTTAAATGAGAATTTAAACATTTGATACCCACACATACACACACTAAGGTGGTATCGGCATGGTCAAATGCACCATTCCACCTAACCCTGCTCCACAAGCATCCAAATAGTGTCCTGTTCTAGTGGAGGCCAGGAGTAGGAGCACAGACTACTGTCTTTTAATTCCATCCACAGATATTTACAGAATGTGACTACACACAGCTATATAGGCTCTATGGCAACCCAAAGTACAGCAAAGACCCCACCTCAACAATCTTTACCTCAAAGATTAAAAACCAACAAATTAAAAATCTAAAAGGCAAAAACAGTGAATGTTGTGGTTTATTGTTATTATGTATACAGTTAATAATGATGTAATCATAACAATTGGAACATTAACTTATTAAACATTAATATGTAACCAGGCATTATGAAAAGTGCTTATCACATTATATGTATTATTTCAAAATATAAATAAAATCTGGAAAGGGAATGTTTTCAGAAAACTGTTTTTGCTGTTTCTATTATTATTTCTTAAATTAGGATTCAGGAGGGTGCAGAGGCAGGTTCTTGAAATAGGACTGGCCTCAATCAGTCCCAGGGGTGCGGACAGAGACAAAAGATCGCAGGAGAAGACCGATCGGCTGGAAGGCAAGACTGTGGGCAACACTTGCTCATGATTGGGTTGTGTGTGGGGGAGAGGGGGTTGGGATCCGAATGTCTGGCTAAGAATTTCAACTAATCAGAAATGCAGTAGAGAAAGGTCTGGAAGGTCATTGTAGCACCTCAGGCCTGAGGTCTGGCAGCATCTGGACAGCAGGCATGAGGGTCTGGATAAGAGCAGCAGGAACAGAGGAGTTCCTTCCTATACTTTTCTATGTTGCAGAAACGTAATCAGTGGGACTTGAAGACTCACTAAACTCAGGAATTGTTAAGGAAAACACTGAAATCTAACCTTGTAAGTGTAGTGATAAAGCTGGGAAAGGTAGGGTTGCTGATGAAGGGGTAAGATAAAGTAGTGTGTTTCTAACATTGTAAACCGCAGGCCTGGCGGTACAACTCTGGACGCATTCTCAGGTGAGCAGAGACAGACACCACTGAGTGAGAAGTCACCAGGAAGATGACCTTCAGGGAGCCACCAGCAGACCCCTGTGGCTGAAGCTGAGGACGGACGCATCTCCAAGTCTCAGCCTGCATGCACACTGCGGCTGCTTACGTTTAGTACATCTGTTAATGTTCCCTGAAAATCTTAATGCCTGGAGATCTCCAAAGGTTTTTGCCTCCACTGCCCACTTCACTGTGTTTACTTCGCCCAGTAACATATTCTTTTGAGTCACTATTTAACCATCGATCCCCCCGCCCGCAAATAATCTCATGACATGACAAAGGAAAGGACATGGTGTGACAGGCTTCCCACCCTTTACATCACTCATCGGACACTCGTGGACTTTTTGTCCGAGCAGGAAAACACTCAGCATTCCTGCAATGCCACTGCTATGCCATGTACAGCAGGAGTGCCATGTGTGGCGGTCCCTGGCCTCCAGTTGTAACAGGATGGGGACATATTTCCTTTAGGCTAAAATGGCACAAGGGCATGTGCTTTAGTAATAAAGAACACTCTTTGTACAAGAAAGACGTCACTGGCATGGTTGGGGGATGTTACAGCCAAAGGTGATCCTGAGTGGGGGGGGGGGGGTGAAAGGATTGAGAAAAGACAGACAAGAGAATGAAAGCTGGGTCTCGGTGGGACGCTGCTCCCTGATGAGGAGACAGTGCCAGCGCCCACAAGCCGTGTCTTTATTTTATAGCAGATGCCACGAGGCAAAGTAGGGGCGTGATCACGTTGTTTACAGCACTCTCCTGAGTTCCAACCTCACTCAATTACATGCACCTGAACTCTAGCACATAGGCACGTGGGGCCACGTGTTTGGACCATAGGTTCAAGCTTACAACCACAGCCGTTAGCTGTGATTGTGCTGGGAGGGCCCTGCCCTCCAGCTGGGACTTTCCCGTGGCAATGAGAGGACCCTGTCCTTTCATTAGTCCGAGGCTTGAACCTGGCCAAAACACTGTAGCCATGCCCCACAGGGGGGAGATTCCAGGAAGGAGGGAGGACTTGGGTGTGGCACTGAGGGTAACTAATATTCAAAAAGGTAGAAAACGTTGCTTTTGTCCTGAACTTTATCAGTTACCATTAAGAAAAAAGCTTGCTTGTTCAAAAATGGTTTCAATAGAAATGTTCCAGTTGTACATTTTTTGTTGGCAAATCCATCTAGATCGGCGGGCATTTTAAACTTCTAGATGTGTTAGTTTTGGGGAAACTCTAAGAAAGCTGAACGAGTCCAATTTGCAGGAGCATGGATTATTCAGGTCCAGAAATGGCTCCTGGTGTGATTTATGGAACTGGATTTCTCAGCTGGAGTCACCGACTGGAGGCCATTCTTGAGAATTAGTTGAAGCTGAGTCTCAGGACAGATGTTTTTTTCCAGAACGTGGGAGTTCGCAGTGCTGGATGCTTCCCTTCCCTCCCTGCACCTCTGAGCCTCCTTATTTATGGTATAGTGAGGCTTTCAAGGGACTGAGTCTGCGTCCCTGGAGAGACTTGAGGAAGGAAACTTAGTGGAGGTAAATCAGGATTTCTTTGTAGTTGACAACATGAAATCTTCTCAATGGTATTATACACTGGTCTCTCTGATGAACGTTCAATTTCTTTTTAGACCAGTGATGGGACACTTTTTAAAGTGACACTTGATATGAAATAGGAAATTAACCTATGACTCCACTCTGGAAGGGGCTGCTCTTTCTAACAGTTTCTTTGGGGCTTCAAAGCACTCTGCCTGTTCACTTTGTTAGACTTTAAAAAATTGTTTAAATCTCCACTAACTCATTAAATTTTATCAGTTTGACAGTGAAATATTTATAAAAAGTGTTCTGATTTTTTGCAGACTTCAGCTCTATGCTTTCTACCCACACTTCTGCAAGGTTTACTTGTCTGTTTAGACCAAGAAAAGTATTGGGGATTTTACTACCTTAGCATCTAACCTAGTAAAATACGGTTTTACTTGTCCTTGTTTTAGCTTTCAAACTACGTACTGAAGTTTATAGTTTGAGGAAAGTTATAAAAGTTATATATAGTTTTTTTTTTAAATATATTTTATTGATTTTTTACAGAGAGGAAGGGAGAGAGATAGAGAGTTAGAAACATCGATGAGAGAGAAACATTGATCAGCTGCCTCCTGCACATCTCCCACTGGAGATGTGCCCGCAACCCAGGCACATGCCCTTGGCCGGAATCGAACCTGGGACCTCCCAGTCCGCAGGCAGACGCTCTATCCACTGAGCCAAACCGGTTTCGGCTATATATAGTTTTTAAATTATAAAATTTCTAGTATAGAATGTTACTAAAAGGAATTATGTCCTACTTCCACTGCAAACCATCACCATTTTCTCTATTTCCTTGTGGTTTTAATTTTCATACATGTGCAGGCCTCATTCAAGTGTGTCCATGTATGTAGATGGATTTAATCATTATCACACTCATTGTCATGAGACCTGAACTTCTCACTTCTAGGATGATTCCCAAATTTTTGGCACCAACGACAGCCCCATGGGTGACAGAAGCGCTGGCCTGCCTTCCCTGGCGGGAGCACCCTCTGCTGGCCTCACTCTCCCAGGTGCACTCTTGTCTCTGGAGGCCTATTCTGAGTGATTAAGCAATATTATTACACAGCCTGCTCTGAGCCACAGTCCTTCTAAGAACCAGTTACACAGCGTGGATTTCCTGGAGGACAAGTGCACACATGCCAACAGACAGGAGAGGCGGCAGCTCCCTCCCCTGAAGCCACAGCCCTCCTGGAAGCCCAGGAAACCCTGGGCCAGGGGCCTCCAGCACAGAAGGCCTCGAACAACCACAGCTGTCCTGACCTTTCCACTGTCTTTAAAAACAAGAGAGATTTTCATCAGACTTACCTATGGCCTTTGAATATAGTCTTCTTTCATTTAGAGGAGGAGGAGGAGGAGGAGGAAGAGGAGGCTAGGAGGCTTTCCTGGCCCTCAGTCACCTGTCCCCCATGGGTACCATGGCCATAGAATTTGTATTTGGGACAAGTCCTCAATGGCCTTGCACACAGTGAATGCAGGTGACCTGTTAGGCACTGGGCGGAGGGGCCAAGCATATCTCATCGTGAATATTTACTACCAGTCAGAAGAGATAATTTTTACTGCTCAGTGTTCACTAAGTCCTTTGCAGCCTGGGAAGGAGTGTCTCTGCTTCCACTGGGGAAACTCTAATCCAATTTATGTCAGAGACCCTTATCCACGTTCAATCTGGTGATAGAGCAAATAAACATTACAGTTAAACATAAGCCTGAAAAGAGTGAGGGGGAGAGAGAGGGAGGGGGAGAGGAGACATGGCTGATATCAATTCATCTGCATCACTCATATGTCTGCACTTACTTTGGAGAATAAGGAAAGCACGGGAGTGAGAAAATGCAGTGTTGTTGCAGCATATCAGCCTTTAGTACAGAACTACAGAGGGATAGGGTAATGTGTCCAGAAATGAGAAGAGGAAGGTGCTGGAAAGATGCCTAAGCATATTTGTGTATGTTAATCCCCAGGTGCTCTCAGACTTTCAGGTCAATGACCTCTCTTTCTCCCTCATCCCCCTTCCCTGGCATTGAACAATAGCCAGATCCAAAAGTTAGCCAAACACAAAAGTTGTGGTTTCCAGCAGCAAGGAAAAGAAAGAGAAACTAAGAAAAGGGGCAAGCAGGAAGAGGAGGAGCAGGAAAAGAGAATATATGAAAAGATGGAGCTAGAGAAGTAGAAAAGAAAAAAGAGAGAAAGCGCTGCAAAGAAGTGAAAGAAGGTGAAAAATCAAATGCTAAAGGTTTCTTTTGGGGCTGAAGAAAATGCTCTAAAATCAACTGTGGCGATAGTTGCACAACTGCATTTACTGAAAACCATCGGTGAATTGCATGACGTGAATTCTAGCTCACTGAAGCTGTTATATTTTAAAAAGTAAACTCACATTTTAAAAATTGATATATTTTAATGCACATCGGCCTCCTGGCCAACTTTATGCATAGCAGACCTGCTCTGCTGAGGGCCTCCTTCAGGCCACAGAATCTCTTGCATGTTGAGGTTCCAGGGCAGATGGCTTTTACTGTCACTAGAAATGAAGAATCTATAAGGAGAGGCAGAAAATGCAAAGGAGAGAGATATAGGGGACAAGAAACAGCCTGCTGCCAGGGTCAGCTGATTCCATTGCCTAGTGTTTGAACTAATGAGCATCAGTCCTTTCTTCTGAGTTTCTGAACACACTTTTAGTTAGGGGAAATTGATAGTTAACTAGTAGAGATGCCCACTTGCTAAATAACATTAATATCCAAATTTCTGTACTACTGCATACACACACACGGACATACATCCACCCACCACACACACACACACACACACACACACACACAAGCACTAGTATGCAGCCTCATGTCACTGTCAAAACAGTCCTCTTTTATCTCTAAAATAATAATATAAACGTAAACCTGTTTTTAAAAAGGCACACCTTCCAACCTTAAATTCTTTGATAACTGAGGGTCCTCTATTTTTTTTTCTGTAGTTAGTATGCCTTCCTATAAAGATTTACTACGCTGGCAACTTCACATTACTAAGCTAGAAGAGTGAATGATCACGGCTTCAGAAGTATTTAGATTGAGTGCATCGCATTTTGGATCTGGACGGGAAGTACACAAATGGTGTGCACATTCTCTGATTATACATAAGCCTCTCCCTGCTGCGTCCTCTACTCAGCTGTGTTCCACACAGACAGAGCTGGTGAATAACTCCTCTCCATATATGCAGAAATGTCCTTTTTGAAATCTCTAAGCCATATATATTTCTGAATGAAATTGAGAAAACAATTCCTTTTTTTGAATGTTGAGCAGTACTTAAAATACAGTAAAATGTAAGTTAGATTAAAAATATGGCAAGTAGCCCTGGCTGGGTGGCTCAGTTAGTGGGAGAATTTTCTCCTACACCAAAAGGTAGTGGGTTCAATCCCCAATCAAGGCTAGGTTTCAGGTCCAATCCCTGGTCAGGGCACACACGTGAGGCAAACCAATCAACGTTTCTCTTACATCATTGAGGTTTCTTTTTCACTCCCTTCCTCTCTCTCTCCAAAAAATCAATGAAAACATATCCTGGGGTAATGATTAACAACAAAAATATGACAGGTGTGTACCCTCATTATTTGGAAACTTAAATAAGAATATAGTGTCTAGGACTTTATAGAGATATTTATGATAAACAATGATTTGGGGAAAGAATGTCTGTTCTCAATTGAATTCAAATTTAAATTAATGAAAAGTAATCTTTAAGATGCATGACTGACAAAATAGCTTCTTTTTGAGTGTTAGTACATTTAGAAGCAATCAAGTTATGCAGCAAATTAAGGGGAGAAATGGTTCCTGTTGTCTGAGAATGCACAAGGTAAGTAAGGAAGCTTTCCATAATGTTTATGCTCTGGGCTTGGTTAACTCCCTAGCACATCAGAAGAACACAGCCCAGATCATCTGTCCTTCATATTTAATTCCGTTTGTTTGCACACTGCATCTTTCACTCAGTGTTTCCCAAAAAGCAATTTCAAGAAAGATAAATTTATAAGAAAATACTTTTCAGAACTGGATGTGCTGATAACAAAACAAAGGATATGGATAGGACTCTTTGGAGAAATAAAAATTACTCTCCTGTTTTGTTCATGTCTAAGTATTATCTGATTAGTATCGAAGGTTAACATATTCATGCATGGAGATAGGAATTGCTTTCTCTGTTTTCAGAAGCTGTGAGAGAAGAGAACAAAGACTCAAAAAAAGAAGTATATTCAAGAGTCAAAAAGCTATATTGTATAACCACAAAAACTGATGAAGCTTTGTTTCATTTAAAATAAAACTATGTGATTGAAGGGATGTGTGGGAAAAGAGCAAAAGAAAAGCAAGGATAATTAACTTTATTTATAAAACACATCACGTCCAAAGTGCTGAAAGAATTACAAATAACTAATTAATAGTGGCTCTCATGGGTTCCTTGGAGTCCTCCGATTGTTACTTTTTTATTTGGTAAATACAGACAAGAGGAATGTAAAAGGACCTCTCAAATATATTCATTGATTCAGTTGTTCAAGAACACTAAGCCACTGCCTTCCTCAGTTTCACTCCTAGGCAATTTTCTCTTCCTGTCCTACTAATAATGGACAACTCAAAGAAAACTGTCATAATTATTTTTTCAAAACTGGATATTTAAAGCCTGGATAAAAGTATATGTGAAATGGGTGTTATAAATGGCTCCAATGTACACTTAAGCAAAGTGTGGGCGATCCAATGGGATATGGAATACATAGACATCACTTCTGCAAGATCCATAGTCTACCAACTTGGAGATTAAAACCAAATTTTGAATGTGAATTCCTCCCTTTCTTTCTGCCCTCCCCTTCTTCCTTCCAAAAGTATTAACTGAACACCTACCATTTGCCAGAAACTGTTCTAGGCATTGGAGATACTGCAGTGAACAATACACACACAGACATGCACACCCACATACTCACACACAAAAGTAAATATGTATTTCCAATGATGGCAAAGAAAGTAGTGGGGCAAGAGATGATGCTCATGTGTGTGGGTGTGGCCTCACTGAGGTCACTTTGAAAGAGGTGAGGGAACAAGCCAAGCCTTCCCTCTGCCCATAAGCTTCGTATCCCTCTCCCCCTTCTCCACAAAGTGCATTCGCTGACTCCTCTCACCTTATAGTGTGAACATCACTTTCTCTGGGCAGCTTTCTGCAACTGCTCCGGCAAACTAATCTCTCCCTCCGCTGAGACCCTAGGTACTCATTCATATACTTCATATACTCTCAACCTTATTAGACTACAAGCTCCTTGAGAATCTCTACATTCCTTTGATCACTTCTTGTGGCTTCTGTTATAGTCCTGGACACAGCAATACTAGTATTTCAACCAATGGCTCTGGAATAACTAATCAATCAATGCTATAGACTAAATGTTTGTATCCATCCCCACCCCATTCATATATTTCAATCTTAAATCCCTGAAGGATGGTATTAGTAGGTGAGATCTTTGGGATATGCTTAGGTCATAAGAGTAGAGCCCTCAAGAGTGGGATTAATGCAACCGGCAAAAGCAAGCACATTGTATAGGGACACATACACAACTGGCAGAACTGAGCAGATGGGATGGCCAATTGCAGAACTTAATATAATTTGTATCATGCTGTGTTGTTTTGGTGTGTCTTCTTCAGTTAACATGATGTTGTGAGATTCTTGTAAATCATTGTGTCTGATGGTAGTTTTTTCATTTTCTCTGCTCTATGTTTTTCCTTTATATAGGTATTTTAAGAGTATGTTTAGGTCTTGTGGGGAAGATGCACTTAGAAAGGGAAATACTGACTAATAGACAATGGGTAACAAGGGTTGGGGTGCGGCTCAGAGACCAGCAGTGAACAGGAGAAGGGCTCCTCTGCTTTCTGGGAGGGAAAGAATTATGACCAGTTGGTTAATATTTTTTCAGTGAAGTAGGCGCTCTCTTTTTGGAGAAGAGAGCAGAAGAGGTGGTGTAGGGAAGGGAAAGGGACACAGAAATTATATGAAATAGCTACTGTTAGGGAAGTTCACAGACTTCTAAGAGACTGTTGCGCCTGGGCAGGGCCTGAATTTAAGTACCCAGAATGTCTGTGGGTAAAGGGCAGTGGGGACACACCACCTGGAATAGAATTCCTTCTGCAGCCACAGGCATCCTCAGTTTAACAGCAAGGGAGGGAGACAATACTTAGTGTAATGATGAGCTTAAACAAATATATAAAAACTCTGGCTCTGCTACTTACTGGTAGCCAGTAAGATGGCCAATCCTCCCAAACCAACCACAGTTTCCTCATCTATAAAACAGAGATAATATTTATTTTAAAACATTTGTTGTGATAATTATATAGAGCATCATATGTCAAAATCTTGGCATGCAGCAACAGAGACCCAATTTTGAAGTGTCATTAAAAAAAGTTCTCAATGGAATAATAATAAAGCCACAATGATATTGTTCAAAAGAATATTCTCCATGCCTACATCCTGGGCTAGCTGGAGAATGCTGAGTATACTCATGGAAAGAATGCCTAATATGCTGTATTAGGGACATAAGAAGGGAAAGCTGGCCCTTACATTTACTATATCAGATGTGCTTAAAAGAGCATCAGTCAGCCACCAGCAGAGGCAGCCAAGGAAGACTACCAACCACAGAGGTGGGTGCACGGGCTCAGACCTGAATGCCAGATGAAATATTTGTCCTCTCAACCTCCCATCTGAGAGGCTATGAGGGCACATGCCAGGAAAGGTTGGAAAGCTTTAAGACTACAATGGGAGGGCCTTAGGTCACTTCCTCAGCCTCATCTGTCACCCTTCATCCCCATCATCACCACCCACCTCCAAGCTCCAGGTATTTAAACTTAAGTGCAATCACACACACAGATGCAGGCATGCATGCATGTACCACACTTATTTTGGGTCCTGGCTATTCTCTCTTACTGGAGTATTCCTCCTTTCCCCTTTGCCTGGTTAAATCTTACTTATACTCTGCACTCAGGGAGGACAACCCCTTTTCTAGGAAACGCCTTGAAACTGGATCAAGAACCCACTCATACATAGTTTCCCAAACACACCATTCTCATGCCCTTTGATTAATATTATAGGTATTCATCTCCTTCCCTAGACTGTGAGCTTCTAGAAACAGGAGTAGATCTTATACCTAGCACAGCACTGGGCATATAAAAGGCATTCAGGCCCTAACTGGTTTGGCTCAGTGGATAGAGTGTCGGCCTGTGGACTGAAGGGTCCCGGGTTCGATTTCAGTCAAGGGCATGTACCTTGGTTGCGGGCACATCCCCAGTGGGGGGTGTGCAGGAGGCAGCTGATCGATGTTTCTCTTTCATCGATGTTTCTAACTCTCTATCCCTCTCCCTTCTTCTCTGTAAAAAAATCAATAAAATATATATTTAAAAAAATAAAATCCTATCTAATTAAAAGAGTAATATGTAAATTGACCACCACTCCAACACACAAGATGGCCGCCTCCATGTGGTCAAAGATGGCCGGCAGGGGAGGAAATTGGGGGTGTTCAGGCCAGCAGGGGAGGACAGTTTGAGGGAACCAGGCCTGCAGGGGAGGGCAGTTGTGCGGGGACCCAGGTCTGCAGGGGAGGGCAGTTGGGGATGACGAGGCCTGCAGGGGAGGGAAGTTGGGGGTGACCAGGCCTGCAGGGGAGGGAAGTTGGGGGAGGACCCAGGTCTGCAGAGGAGGGAAATTAGGGGTGACTGGGCCAGCAGGGGAGGGCAGTTGGGGGTGATCGGGCAGGCAGGTGAGCAGTTAGGCATCAGTCAGGCTGGCAGGGGAGTGGTTTGGGGGTGATTAAGCAGGCAGGCAGGCAAGTGGTTGGGAGCTAGCAGTCCTGGATTGTGAGAAGGATGTCCGACTGCCCATTTGGGCCCAATCCCTTAAGGGGTCCCAGACTGGAGAGGGTGCAATCTGGGATGAGGGACACACACACCCCTGTGCATGAACTTCATGCACCGGGCCTCTAGTAAATAAAATAAAAGGCATTCAGTAAATGCTTGTTCATGAAAGGATGAAAACTATATGAAAAAAGAAAGAAACATAAGCCATCACAGGTGATATATTTTTGTTAATAACAAATAATTATTTTAATTGAAGATGTAAATGAAAAATTTTAACTATTTTAAGTCATAAATTTCTAGTGTTTTTCTTGAAGCTCCTACCTATCTCAGTCAGAAGAAACCCTAAGACACACAAAAATCTCATTAGCCACTGATGGAGCCTTATTTTTTAACATTGTTAAGTAACAATAGAAGTAACTGATTACATGAACACCAAGTGCTTCATTTTTTTAGGGGGTTTCCACTCACCTTCCTGTATTATAGAAGAGCAGGACTCAATCAATGGTACAAATGTTCCCATCAGGGTACACTTACACATTGAAATGTATACCTGGCATTTCCTAATGAGTCTGGCACAGTTTGTTTTGTTACCAGACAGCGTCCTTCCCTTTAAAGCACCTCCTTTACAAGGCTGATCTGTGCCTGTCCTGGAGTCTGTACCTGTTCCGAGTGACAAGCAGCCAGCCCATCACCGAACTCCTACCAGTTACTAACAATATTAGTTATATGAAGTCACAGAAAAGAAAAGAAGAACATTGTTTCTTTTGCCACCAGCAGCTTGCTTGATTTTTTTAGAAATATAACAGCTGAGGATACTGTGCTGAAATTCTTAGCACTTATATCTGTGAAAAATTAGGACCTGTTTGGAGCTACTGTCAAAAGGAACCATCAGTGCTGAAAGGGTAGGAGCGTGGAAACACTGACCATACACTGGTAGCAAATAGATGGTATGTGCAGCCACAGCGTCTCCTCGGACTCAGGATATAACACCAGTTTGCTGCTCAAAAAAACATCATTCTTAGTTCTTTTAAAAATATTTTTTCCATGTTTGAATTACCAGCAAAGAATTCTTAGATAACATGTGGGTGGCAGGGATGAGAGAGGCAGGCTTTTGTGTTTGAGGTTCAGGAAATACTCAAAGTAGTGGTACAGGCTATTTCATCCTTCTTTAGATTTTTATCTTCTACTAGAGGCCTGGTGCACAAAATTCATGCACTCGGTGGGGCGGGCGGAGAGGGCGTCCCTCAGCCTGGCCTGCGCCCTCTCATAGTCCAGGAGCACTCGGGGGATGCTGTTAGTTGGACATCCTTAGGGCTGCCATGAAGGCAGGAGAGGCTCCCATCACCACTGCTGTGCGCCAGTTGTGAGCCCGGCTCAGGGTTTCTGGCCGAGCGGTGCTCCCTCTGTGGGAGCACATGGACCACGGGGGCAGCTCCTGTGTTGACTGTGAATTCGTGCACCTTGAAAGGAACTGTGGGCCAGGAGGCTGCAGTGGGCACAGGGGGCAGGTCTTAGCACATCCTCTGTGCACCCCCTCCAGCCCCTCCTGCCGAGGCCCCTGGTCCCCTGTCTGCCTGAAGCTCCACTCCTTCTGTGGCAGCTCCCACACCCTGATGGCGCCAGCCCTGCTCGCACCCTCTGAAGGCACGGAGCAACTGGGGCCGGCACCAGCAGCAGGTGCGAGTGGCAGCTGCTTCCCCAATCTCTTATCAGGAGCAGGGGGAGGTCGAGAAGCCCTGAGGGGCGATTGGGACCGGCAGCTGCCACTCACACCCACTGATGGTGCCGAGCAATCGAAGCCGGCGCTGGGCATTGGCAGTGGGTGCCAGCAGTGGCTCTGGTGCCAGCAGAGGGTGCAAGCGGGGCGGGCACCAGCAGCAGGTGCAAGCGCCCGACGGGACTGCAGCACGTGGGACCAAAGAATTTTCAGTAACGGCCACAGGCTCACATTGATGACACTGATCAGTGCCCCACCTTGGTGTGGCACCCCTGCTCACCTGCTCCACCATCCCACCACAGCTGATGCCCACCATGTTCCATGCATGCCCCTTGGTGGTCAGCGCACGTCATAGTGACCGGTTGGTTGTTCAGTTGTTCTGGTTGTTCCACTTTTTGGTCTATTTCCATATTAGCCTTTTATTATATAGGATTTCACTGCCTAGTTTAAACAGCACAGAAGCCAGGCCAAATACCACTTGACAGAAGACTGCATGCCTCTTTCATGTGTGTGGGAGGTGCATGTGCTTATTAATTCCAGGATAAAAACCATGGTTTTTCATGAGATATAAATTTTACTAAAAGGAATTTAAGGTCAGGCTTAATTATCCTAACATGCCTGTCTGAAAGACCTGCTGTCTCATAAAAGAAAAAGCCATATTTGTACCCAACATCAAGCGTTAAGTAAGCAAAAACAGGCCAAGAGCTGGAAAATGTAATCCCGAACACAAGGGCAAGAAGCAAGGGTTCTCATTCCTAATGCAGGGAAGTTGCCTCGTTTTACTGTGTTCTGTTTGCTAATTTTTAATCCAAGATAGAGACCAGCAAAGCAGATAAAACCTAAGATGAGTACTGTGGACTATGAAACCCCAAAGGGGTTAAAATAGCATAGGTGGGTTTTGAACCTCACTAAACTGTGTTGCTCTGAGACTATACTCATAGTAAGCCTTGGAAGCTGGTCAGGATGCCCAGGGTCTGGGTGTGGTCATTGGCAGCCTTTGCACTGGATAAGTTGGATTCCCCTGGAAACAAATTTCTATGGAGAGGAAGAGATTGGAGGGCTTCCTTCTCGCCCGGTGTCATGTCAGACTGCTGCTGGGTTTACCAAACTGAGAGGGTCAACTTGCAGGAACTTATGAGTCATGTTAGCTGGGAAGGCTACTTCCATTCCTTTTAACTTTTGCAACATGTTTTATTGAAGTAGACCTTACAGAATGCGGAGATCATAACTTGCTGTCACAAACTGAACACACTCTCGTCACAAGCACCAAATCAAGAAACAGAATGTTACCCCACAGCCTCTCCATTCCCTCTCCCAGTCACTCTCACAGGATAACCACAGTTTTCATAGTAGTAAATTTTGCCTGATTTTGCACTTATATTAATAAAAATCATTAAGTATTATTTGTGTTTGGATCAAACATTTCAGTCAATGCTACATTTGTGAGCTTCATCCATCATTGCATGTAGTGCCTGTTTCTTCTTGCTGTATAGCTAGCACCCATTGTATGAATATGACACAATTTATCCATTCACTGCTGATGGGCAATTGGGTTATTATAAATGTGCTGCTATAAAAGTTCTGGTACATGTCTTTTAGTGGACTTATGCATACATTTCTGTTGGGCATTTAACTTGGAATGGAATTGCTCTATCTTTCTCAGTTTTATTTAGGTGTGTACTATATAATTTATGCTTACTATATTTTACAAAAGGCCTCCAAGACTAAAATCCATTTTTTACCTACAGAATTATTGGTTCTCCATTCATACTTGAACCTTTTGCAACATGTATTATTATAATAAGTCAATGGCATTGTGTCTATTTTAGTAATCAGCATGATCGTTTGCAGATACATGGTACCACATTTACTCTGCATTATTGCTCTGGAATTTGTAATGCAATTGTAAGAAATCCTGCACAGTTATAACTGAGGAATTTGGAAAATTCAGTAATAACAAGCTAGTTCTTATAAACAGGCAATGCACTACCTCCATCTGGCCCCATATAAAGGCAGGCAAGTAAACAATAAGTATGACATATGTGGATACTGATTATATCAGCAGAAGTTGGAATATGATGCTGTATTATATCATCAAAATGGGAATAATCGAGACCAAGGGATAATAAGATCATCACACCTAACTTCATATTTTCATAACTAAAGCTTTTATTTCAGATTTCTGATTTGTATGTTGTTTTTATATTACTTTATGTTTTAAATTTCACCCATTCCTCTACCTCCCTCCCCTTTGGCGATCAAAGCTTGTTCTCTATATCTGTTTGTTTTGTTTTGTGTTTTAGATACCACATCTAACTGAAATCATATGGTTTTATCTTTCTCAGTCTGACTTATTTCACTTAGCATTATTTGTTAGTTTTTTATTGATAATTCATGTTTTATATGATGTACTTCAACAGCTCTACATACCAAAGTGGAAGCAGACATTTAGGTAGCTTATATCTCTGCTATTTTCTATAAAAAAATTATGAGTACCTCCTACAGCTGTCTTTAAGAGTCCCTCTCCCTCTCCATCTCTCCATCTCTCTATTTTGGAGTTCTTTACAGTCTCCTAATCACCTGCTTATCCAGGAGTAACAGGTTTGTATGTCATTTAGTATCAATTTCCCTTTTAACATATGTACTTGCCAGTAGAAAAAAGAGTACCAGAGGAGTAATTACAAGACATTTACTTCAAAAGCAGTCACTTATTAGCTGTGCCATGATAAGAAGATACAATCTGCCCAAGACTTACTTTTTTTGATTCATAACATAAAAAATTTAAAACTTACATTGTAGGGTGCCGGGAGCCGGTCCATCCTTGCTGTTTCAAGGGACCTGGCATATATGGCATACGGTTCTTAATATGTTTGCTCACCTTCTTGGCGCTGTGTTTTAACCAAGGTCACCTCTCCGAGAAAGGTTGAATCCCCAGGTAGGGATTTTCCCCTGAAGTTAGGGAGGGAATAAAACCCCTCAACTAAGTGCCAGGCGGGTAATTAATCCCTTTAACTACGAACAATCATGCTTAAACTACATAATCTTTTCTCCCTGGAATGGAGATAAGAAACGCCCTAACCTTTGTAATAGAGATTGATAGGATTGAATCAACTGGTATAAATACAGTTGTAACAAGACAGAAACACTCAGAACTTAGAACAGAATCAAGAAGACAGAACCTACACGGAGCCTAGAGACAGAAGAACTTCGCTGGAGAGAGCATGCCGGAGGATCCTGGAGAGGGACTGGCCTCAGAGCCTAGAGACAGGGCCTAGCGGGAGAACATGGCAAGGGATCCTGGACTGAACCTGACTACAGAGATTGGCAGGAGAACCTGACTGGAACCTGGACACTGAACCTGACTGGAGAGCCTGGACAGAACCTGGCTGGAGAAGCTAGCGAGGGAACATGGCTACAGAACCTCGCTGGAGATCCGAAGCAGAACCTCTCTGGAGATCTGGGCT
The DNA here is from genome assembly GCF_963259705.1 of Myotis daubentonii. NCBI lineage: Eukaryota > Metazoa > Chordata > Mammalia > Chiroptera > Vespertilionidae > Myotis > Myotis daubentonii. The sequence goes on from NC_081847.1 coordinate 60,903,141, forward strand.
AGAGATCCTGGCTAGGCTGCTGATCAACTGAACGCTGTCTCCGTGTCCTTCCTTCTTCGCCGACTCCATCTACACCTTTGGGAACCCCTGGACCTGCTGGGGTTGGACCCCGGCAGTAGGGCTGTTCTATGTAATAATTAAGATAATGCATGTGAAAACATTCTGTAAGTGGTTAAATAATATGAAAATATAACATATTATGATTGTTATTATGATCTTGTAAAACAGACTCTTTCCAAAGGAAAAACATCATAAAATTTTGTATCAAACTTAGTATACCCTACTGTCTACCTGCAAGTAATTTCTTAAAATTGCCACATATCGCTTAACAACAGGGATGTATTCTGGGAAATGCATCATTAGGTGATTTCATCATTGTGTGAACACCACAGAGTATACTACACAAACCTACATGAGATAGCCTAATACATGATATAGGTTCAACCTTATATAGGTAGAGCCTATTGATCCTAGGCCTCAAGACCGTACAGGATGTTACTTTGCAAAACAACATGAGATATAACCAAGAATAAGAAGGAATGATGCAATGAAAACACATAGTAAACATGAGATGAATGAAGTTGCTGCCTGTATGACGCAGCATAATAAATACATAAACTGGTAACATACTTATTTAGTATTATTGTGAAGTGTTCTGTACTGTATATAATGGGAGCTGCTATTCTTTTACAGATTGGCAGGGCAGTAGCTTGGTTTGCACCAGCATGAACTTAGGCATTGTGCTATAACATTACAACTGCTTTGACGACAATTGGTGATAGGGATTTTTCAGCTCCATTACAACCTTATGTGATTACTATACTATATATGGTCCTTTGCTGACTGAAATGTTTTTATGTGACACATGACTATAGGTTGTATTATCAACATTATTCTTAGTCACAAAAGGAAAACTGGCCCTGACTACATTATCTACTTGGTTTTAGACATCCCTTTTTAACAATGATGTTTATTTAAAAATTTTAAAAACAGAGTCTCCATAATAACGATATACCTAAGCTTAGATTATAAATAAGAAAAAAAACTATAGAGAGTGATAAACTTCCCAGGCTTAGTAATGTTACCTTTTGGGAAAAATAATCCATTTTAATTCACATTACTGAGTTTCCCTGGTTTTCAGATTAGCTAGCACAAATCCTTCAACAATTTGAGTAACGCCAGGAAATCACAGCAAGTTAAATATGGAATTACAATATTTTTCAGTGTCTAGCAGATAATGGGAGAATTGTTAATATTGATTCTTGAGGTATTTTTAAGAAAGGGATTATTCCAACCCAGTTCCTTCTACTAGCAACAGTTTTGCAATTATGGACCTTACTTTTGAAATACAAAAAGTCACTTCTAACTAATATAGAATCCATAACATACAGACACAATGGTCATGAAACTTATCAACCAAATATTACCTCGTTAATGTACCTAAAACAATTACAACACAAGGAACTAATTGATATTTTATTATCTGACTAGAGGCCCGGTGCACGAGTTTGTGCGCTAGTGGGGTCCCATGGCCTGGCCTGTGGGATCGGGCTGAAACAAACCAGCTCTCAAACATTCCCTGAGGGGTCCTGGATTGTGAGAGGGTACAGGCCAGGCCGAGGGACCTTGCCAGTGCACAATCGGGCCGGGGAGGGACAAGAGAAAAGAGAAGTTGGCCAGCCAGGGAGAAATCATTGGAGGGCTCCAGGGCATGTCTGGCCTGTCTCGCTCAGTCCTGATTGGCTGGACCCCAGCAGCAAGCTAGCCTACCAGTCAGAGCATCTGCCCCCTGGTGGTAAGTGCATGTCATAGCAAGTGGTTGAGCGATCTTAGCTATCATCAGCATATTACACTTTGACTGGTTAAACGGATGACCGGACAACTAGACACTTAGCATATTAGGCTTTTATTATATAGGACTAGGGGCCCGGTGCACGAAATTCGTGCACTGGGTGTGTGTGGGGGGGAGTGTCCCTCAGCCCAGCCTGCCCCCTCTCACATACTGGGAGCCCTCAGGCGTTGACCCCCATCACCCTCCAATCACAGGATCGGCCCCTTGCCCAGGCCTGACGCCTCTGACAGAGGCGTCAGGCCTGGACAGGGGACCCTCATTTCCCCCCATCACTGGTTCTGCCCCCAGCCCAGGTCTGATGCTTCTGGCCCAGGCATCAGGCCTGGGCAGGGGACCCCCAGACCCCTCCGATTGCTGGCTCTGCCCCTTGCCCAGGCCTGATGCCTCCGCCAGAGGTGTCAGGCTTGGACAGGGGACCCCCATCTCCCCCCGATCACTGGCTCTGGCCCCTGCCCAGGCCTGAGGCCTCTGGCCCAGGAATCATGCCTGGGCAGGGGACCCCCATCTCCCTCTGATCGCTTGCTCCACCCCCCGCCCAAGCCTGATGCCTCTGACCCAGGCTTCAGGCCTGGGCAAGGGGACCATCATATCCCCCCAATCCCCGGCTCAGCCCCCCGCCCAGGCCTGATGCCTCGGCCAGAGGAGTTGACCCTCATCACCCTCCGATCACCAATCACCGGATCGGCCCCTTGACCAGGCCTGAGGCCTCCGGCAGAGGTGTCAGGCCTGGGCAGGGGACCCCCAGCTCCCCGCGGTTGCAGGCTCCGCCCCTGCCCAGGCCTAACGCCTCTGGCCTAGGCGTCCGGCTCGGGCAGCGGGGACCCGCAGCTGCAGCGGCCCCGGGATCGTGGGCTCCGCTTTAGGCCCAGGCAAGGGACCCCTAGCTCCCGGGACTGCCAGCTTCGACCGTGTCCAGCTCCCATTGCTGGCTCCACCCCTACTTCCTGCTATCACTGGCCAGGGCGGCAAAGGCGCCTGATTCTCCGATCATGGCTGGGGGGCAGGGCAAAGGCGGCCCCAGGGCCGCCTTTGCCCTGCCCCCCAGCTCTTAGCTCCCCCCTGGGTTTCTGATCACTGTCAGTGGCAGGGGGCTTCTTCCTGCTTTCCCTTTCGCCTCCCTGCATTGTGCCTACATATGCAAATTAACCGCCATCTTGTTGGCAGTTAACTGCCAATCTTAGTTGGCAGTTAACTGCCAATCATAGTTGGCAGTTAACTGCCAATCATAGTTGGCAGTTAATTTGCATATAGCCCTGATTAGCCAATGAAAAGGGTATTGTCGTACACCAATTACCATTTTTCTCTTTTATTAGTGTAGATTATACTCATGGCAAAAATATATATATATATATATATATATATATATATATATATATATATATATATATATATATATATAAAAAGCCTGAAAAATGAAACAGACCTAAAGCATATTATTTTGCAGTTGGAGTACAAGTGGTTTTTATTTATTTTTGAGTACTTCAAACATTACCCAAAATGTTATTGATCGTGGCCTAATCTTGTAATATAATAGTACCAATTATAAAATAATTACATGGTAATATTTCTATTTTTTATGAAAATAAGTTTTCTTCATTTATATTTTACTTTGATTTTGCTTTTTAAGGTGATATCACCTCCAGTTGATTGCTATATACTGTTCTCACATCAAAGTAAACCAAAGCCATATTTGCTTCCATCATAATAAGGTACAGCATATACAGTCTTGGCAATTCTTGTAATTTGAAATTTTGTACTTAGGAAAACCCTTAGAATGTGTTGAAGAACAGAGTATCTTTGGAAATGAACACTTCAGTTGCTATAAAACTAAACATTCCATATGTAATCTTCCTTAAAGTTAGGAAAAAAACCCCAGAGAATTCTCATATAATTATTTCCAAGTTCAGTAAATCAGACATATACATTAACCTTCAAGAATTTTATAGTAATGGGTAGAAGTGATTTAAAGATCCATGGCTGATCTTCTCTGTTACTTCATCAAAGCGTTTAATAAACTCGGTAATAAATCATGTCATTTAGAGAATTAAATGTGTTATCTAAAGTCATATACTTTTTTTCTTTTTACTTATTGAAGTAAAAATACATCTGCAAGTTTATTTTTAAATTTCCACCCAGTTCAATTTCACTATGTGGTAACATAATGTCAAAGAAAATGACAGGCCAAGTGACAAAGGAATCAGATAAATGTGAACACATGCCATTAAGGAACTCTCTTGGCATGCTAAAAGTTTTAACTGAAAGTGACAATAAATTAAGAAGTACCGTGATTGTAAAATGAAAACCGGACTTTAAAAATCCTTTCTACATAGTATTCAGTCATTATAAATTCATAAAATTTACAGAGCCAAACTAAACTAAACAGTCATTATGCAAAAATATTATTTTCTATGTATAGCAAGAAGAAGGTATATAGGGGAACTCAGAGATGCAATATGGCTCTAGTAGCAAAGGCATCTGGGAAATGTCGGACTCTTGTGTTTAACCTTCTGTGGCCTCAGGCTTCACTGACTACCCAGAAAACCAGAATGCAGTCCAAAGACAAAGGCCATGCCCCAGGAAGGAGATTAATGCATGTATACAGTGTGGATAACTCCCTGATGTTATCTGTTAACTTAGAAATGCATTGTTCTTTCTGGTGGTCTAAGCTACTACCCACCATATGTTTTTACTATTAACCCCTTATAAAAGAGATCCTGTGCTAGGAGGGGGTGGATTTATTCCAGGCTGCTACCACTGGGAGTGAAGCTGCTTTGTTCGTAAATGTAAGCTCCTAATAAAGCTCCTATTAATTTGAATAAGGCTATGTGTCAGTTCTTTGGAATTGACCCTAAATTTAGACTTTTGGGGCTTTCCTTCAACAAGGTGCTATTATGCTCAGGTAGAAGGACTACAGAGAATTAGAAATAAAGTAATATGTTCTTAGATGAATTACTATTTTGGGGTAAACAAAGTTTTAAAAATAAGTTAGAGAAAACATCGCAGATTGGAAATGTGAACTCATCCTTTCTCCTTGATAATAGATCCTTTGTCGTACTGCTAAAAAGTGAATAAATGAATGAAAGTGCATAAAGAAAAGGCATGAAAGAAGAAATGATAGCAGATAAAATAATTTAACACAGTTTTGAAATTGGAAAATGGATAAGCTGTGAGTCAAGAGTCTGAAAGGAAGGATGCCATAAAGACATGCCGGGGAAAACTTTGGAAGATCATCTCTGCTGAAAGGAGCTTACTCAGAAGAAGGAGCCCATCAGTGGTGACTAGGGGCTCTTTGGTATTGGCCAGGCCCTTGCCTGACTACAATCCATGAAGCTCACTGACTGTCAGGCCCTAATGTACCAGCTTTCTGGCACCTTATTCTCAAGAGTGAACACAATCAAACACTGCCAAGATTTAGAAATGCCTTTCATATGGTAGAAGCAAGCTGGCCAACCTAACCAAAAAACAAAAACACAAGTACCTGAAGGAAAAGTCGATCCAGGGAGCAGGAAAACAAGAGCCTCAGAAATTGTCACAGTTAAGAAAAGACCCACAATTCACCAAATAAGAACAGGATGCAATGAAAATCAAATCAGAGAATAAGGATTCATTCTCACAAACTGAAAAAAAAAAATCATAGAACCATTAAAAATACCAATCAAGGGACTGGAAGACAAGGTTGAGGAAATCTTCCACAGAAGAGAATAAAAGATAAGGAATTTAAAGTGATGAGAGAAAATCCAAGCGTCAGTGCATAAAAGCAACAGAAAACATAAAAAAGAGCATATTTAATAAATAATATAGAAACACTTCCCAGAAATAAAGGACATAAGTTTCCACATTGAACCAATGAATGAAGGCTCATTTCAGAATACAAGAAAGTTCTGAAAATATGTGACCGGTGAGATTGTTGGGGTAGGTAGAGGAAGAATAATCCTTTTTGTGAATTGAAATCTGAAATGCCTTAAATATTCTGATGAAAATGTTTCCAGCTGGAATTCTATCCACAACTAAAAAACTGTGGATCAGGAAAGATAAAAATGTATTTTGCTATACATACTTACCTCCCACAAATCCTATCCCAAAAAGCTAGGAAAAAATAAAGCAGTGAAAAGAAGACTCAGAATCCAAGAAACAAAGGATCTAACAGAAGGGAGGTAAAGGGAATTCCAGGAGGCAGCTAAGTCCTCATAAGATGGTTGTTTATCAAACCTGCAGAGAAACCAATTCAGAATGGGACACTGGGGGGCAAGGACAGGGCCCCAGGAGGATCACCTGCTTTGGGGAGATGTTGATTAGTGGACCATCAGGTATGTCCGACTGCAGCTGAGAAGGGCTTTAGAGGTGAGAGATAACTAAGCAGGAGTCTGAGCCTGTCCCAGAGTAGGGCTGAGATGGGCCAGAGGTAGGATGGAGGAGTTTGTGTTCCAAGGACAATATGTGATGCAACCAGGGAGTGTTCTCTCAAAACCCACTGAGAAGCAGGAGGAGGGAGGAGGAAACACTATCCTTGAGGAAAGGCTACTCCCAAGGATGACAGGAGCTAGGTCTAGGAAGTCAAGAGCCTACGGGAGTTCCACAGGCCTCTTACTTACCCTCCAGGAGCCCTGCTTTATCACAACAAAGGCTAGGGCAGAAGAGCCATGACCCAATCACAGAGGTAGCACCTCTAGCAGCCCTGTGAATCGTGAGGGTGGAGATATAATACCTTGTGCCTTCTAGTTCCCTTAAAATGTCCCATTCTTCTCACTATCACATTTGTTCAGCACGGTATTTCATTCTTTTGTAAGTGTCATAGAATGCCTTGGTTTAAACTCTTCTTTCTTTTTACATTCTAGTTTCTTCAGAAGTTATGAGGTCAACCATTAAAAGCTACTTGGTCAAAAAATAATGTCATATATTATCAATACTATTCATAATTAGATATTACAAGTAGGAACAATCAGGCCTCATACTAGATGAGAAAAGTTCAGGGGAGCTGTGGGAATAAAGTGGAAATGTCCATTGTGACTTTGTTCACAATGTTTTCAGAATCCAAGCAGGGAAAGGAGAATGAGCTACACATGAGAACAGTGTGGGAGGCAAGTCAGCTGTGATGAAGTGGAAGAGGCCTTGAGTAAGCTACTTTGGCAATCTTTAGGAGCTGTCCAGGGTGGTATTTGTTATTCCAGCCCCAGAGCTACAGGAGTAAACTCCAGAGTGCTAATGGACAGGCCAACTGCAACATGATGGTCTGGCTAACTTTGAGGATATTGGTTCAAATTGTGAAGAGGCACTAAGATGGCCAGATGTTTCACCTGGAAAAACATGCACTCAAAAATCTACCATGAGAAGGCAGAACATGGTAAACTCTCTTAGGGAACGTCATCTGCTGTCCAGTATGGCAGCCACTAGCCGTACGTGGTTATTGAGCATGTGAAATGTGCTAAGTGAGGAACTAAATTTTAATTTTATTTAGTTTTAATTATTGTTTAATTTAAACAGACACATGTGACTAGTGACTACCATATTGGACTTTGCAGGTCTAGATTTAAAAACAAAACAAAGACACACACACAAAATAAAAGCCTAAGGAATGTTATTTGTAGCCACATACCCATAGTGGTCTGGAAAGTGGTTCAATCAAGTCCAACAGGGTCCTCACCTAATATAGACCACCCTCCCAATGATGTGATCGCTTCTCTCTTTTCCATCCTCTACATGTCCTTTACTCATTCTCCTCCTTCCCTCATAAAACACTACAGCATCTCTACCAGGTCTATCTCACTCTCATCCATGACTCCTACACATCTAAACAAGTAACGAAGGTATCTGTAGATATTCAGTTTATTTGTTATGGATACTATATGATATTTTTCTTTTTAAGTGCTAATATTACATTTACATATATAACATTCACATAGGCTCTTTGGGAGTGTTTACCATTATTTCTTACACGAATACTTGTTTTGATTTGTTTAGAACTGTTTCAAACACAGGTTTTCAGAACTGCAACCACCTCATCAAACAAGGACTTCTATTTGTTGTATATCTGTTATTCAAACATATGTTTTCTTGCTTCACATATTATATGATTTATTCTTTTCTCTTTATACTTCTCTACATTTTCTTAGGCAAGATATCTGTTTGCTGGACAAATTAGATGTCAGCTCTGTTCAGTTTTAATTTAGATATTCTGTAACTAGGTAATTCATCTGTCCATCATTTTACCAATTGATGGGGTCAAAACAGGCAGTAAGAGCTTATATACATTTATTTGCATGTATTTTTCATTATAAGCACCATATTTTCCATACTCTTATCACACATTTAAAGCACAGGTATATTCTGCAACATAACTCCACATTTATTACTTTCTATTCTAGCAAAGAATTATCTGATCTCCAAATGCATAAAAAAATAGAGAAAAAGAAATAGGGGCAAGGTGAGAACAAGAGGGGAAAAGACAAGAGGTTCTGGAATTTCTCTAAAGAAAGCAAGACACAGCAGCTGTTTGAAGAAAATTCAGGACTGGGGTGGGACCCAGATGGTAAGTATATCCTATGGAGGGTGTGCTTAAGGAATCACGAGAGCAGAGGCACTGGGAAATGATGTGGGTCTGGGCAAGACCTCGGGGGTCCAGCAGGCTCTGGGAAGGCAGAGGTGAGCAGACAGTAAGAAATGTCAAAGAAGGGCTTTAGGCACAGAGAAGGCAGTATGATAGGGAGATGTCTGGCTTCACATGAGTCATTGATGATGCAACCAAAAGCCGATAGCCTGCATAATGTTTTAATTCACCTCTGAAAAAATTTAAAGAAGAAAATATTTTACCTGTGATGTCCTGAATACCGTGGGCCCCGGATATGGCCTATTCCTCGGCAGCCTGGAGTAGGACAGACAGCTTGGCTTGGCAGGATTTTCACATCGTTTGCTCCTTCAGGAAGTAAAAGAAACACCCTTAGCAAAGAAGAACTGGAAAGACTAAAATATGTAAATGATATTCATTGAGACTTTATAAATTAAAAACATGTATTGGGTACTTGTGATGTTTTATAAAATGATTGAGCAGAAAATATCATTGCTGTAATAGATAACACTAAAAGCAACTAATATCAGAGGCAGAGCAAAATAAATAAACACTGAAGAAATTTAAAAAAACAAAAACAAAACAGTGTGAGAATATTCATTATCTCTTTCAGAGAATAGTACTGGCAAAAGCAATACAGCCATGAGGTGAGAATGTGAGGGGGTGACGTCTAGTTTGTGGTTTCCCATTATACTACTCCCACTGACCACAGCAAGGCACCCCCAAATGCTAGACAGAAACAGGGTGAGCAATTGTGCATGCCAAAGACAGCGAACCAACGGGGCCCTACATGTGCTTCCTCAATCAGTTGTCACAGCTATTTGAAGAACTGCCTGACCCATACCACATACACACTATGCACACTGCCCACACCACACACTACACACACCACAACCACACACACCACAACCACACACCACACACACATAACATACCACATCCACAACACCACACCATACACACCACATACACCACACTATACTATATATAACCACTTCAGAAATGAAGTCTGTCAAGCACAAGAAACAATTCATCTCTAAAGATTACCAGGATTTAACCCCCTTGCTCTGTCCTGAAACTTTCCTCAGTCTGCTCTCCCTCATTTTCCCTCTCTCCAACACAGATATCAGCTCCTAGAATGCTCTACCCCCTACTGTCAGACATCTGGGTCTCACTTCCCTGACAGTCCCACATTCTCCTTCTCTCTCCTCAGCTCTCATACTTCCACTTCCTGTGCAAGCTCCCCATTTCCTGTCCTCATTTCACGGTTTTCTCTATTCCCACTCTAACTCTGTCTGGCTGCTGCCTGAAGAGAGTACATTCTGAGCTTTCTTCCAGAGAAAATGTTCACTTTCTCAGGCCCATGTGTCTCAGAATTGGCAGGGAAGCCAGGGCCCCCCTCTCCTCCCAGCATCTCTTCTGGACCACATTTCTTTCATGTTCTTCAATACTCCAGTTCTTCTAAGGCTGACTCCTCCATGGGGCTCCCTCACCACTGGCCCTCTCATTGCTCACACCTGTCTGCCTGCCAGCCATGCCACTCAGAGAAGACTGCAGCCCTCACTCACTGTGTTCCATTCTGTCTCAGCTCCAGCAATACCAAGGCATCTCAATATGCACAGTCATAGCGTCTAATCTGCTGCCCTCACAGATCATTAACCAACTCATCTCCAGTGGCTTCTTCCCTGAATCCATCTGGGCCAAACACAAGGAAAACCCTTTGGATCTTGTCAGCACTAAAATGACACTGCATCTAAAATCACTAAGCAAACAGTCCCTCTAACTACAAAATCTTATCCTTCCAGATTGCTTGCTCAGGTATCCCACCCAATTCCTGATGATGTTTTCAACACCACTAGAATTCCCAGGCCACTAATTTCCCTTCTTTTTCCCACCATCAGTCATCAATCCCCACTGACCGTAACTCCCTTCCCTCATCTTAGATTCTATCAACCAGTATTTGACCCTCTATTGCAAATAACTTAAATTCCCTTCCCTCTCTGACCTTATCACAAGTGCCTGGGGGGGGGGCGGGGGGGAGAAGCCAACCATGGATCAAATGTACTATCCTGCTGCTCTGTGTTTTGTGCAACTAAGTTCTCCTGGGAAAAAATTACACAACAGTGCAGACTGTTACCAAAACTACTTCCTCTCTTCAATACCACATGGACTCCTCTAAACTCTCCAAACCTTCCACCAACCTCCACCCTTCAGCTGTCAGTAGCTGAGTTTGCCTGCTACTTCACTGAGACACCAGGAGATCGCCCTCCTGTGCACCATCTTCCTCCTTCCTTCCCATCACAATGCAGGAACAATTCCCTTTCCAATCACCATTTATGTTTGAGTCATAGCTACCTCATTCTCCAGGATCTTTAGGTGATTGGATATTCTAATCACTCCTGGACTTTTGAATCCTTTCTACCAACATTTAAACCTACTCCAGTTTCTCCAACCACAAAAAGAAATGAAGACAAAAACAGAAAACAAAAGCTTAAAACTCTACTTGGCACCCATATTTCCCGATACTGTCGTTCACTCTTTCCCCCTTCATAGACAAATTTCTCAGAGAAGTTATCTTTATTTCTTCACATCTTGCTTCTCAAATCACATCATTCTATCTTCTGAGGTGAGTAATGACCTTTATGTATTAAGCCCAACATACACTGCAGAGTATGCATTACACTAGATGTCTTGGTACTATTAATCACTGTCTCCTTCTTGAATTGTTACTGTCCACTGGCTTTGGTGACATCATACTCTGACAATTTCCCTTTGCCAGCTTTCCTTCCTCTAGTTAACCTTAAAATGTCACAGAGCACCACATTTTGTTCTTGGGCTATCCATTTCAACACTCCATTTATCAACTGTGCTACACATTCTCATAGACGATAGCCCTGACATTCTTTATGTTCCAGACCAATAGTTCTAACTCCATACATTCAACTCCAATGCACCTCCACTGGGATCTCTCAAAGGCATTTCAAAGTCAACATGTTCAAACTGAAGTCATCATCTTGTCCCCCAACCTTCTTTTCTGCTAGAGCTGCTCATTCCAATAAATCACATCACACTCCATTCCAGAAACCTGGAATAATTCTTGACATCTCTTCTCTTCCATTTCACTCTGCCTCAACTTCTAATCGATTCTCAATCTCTTACATATTTATTTAGCCAGCCAATTTTTCTTCATCACTACTGTGACTGGCCTAATCCAAGTCATCATCATCTCCTTGGAGCATTTCTGTAGCCATTCTTGACTCAGTCCAACCTATTCTACTTGCAACCAGAGTGCCATTTTCAAAACATAAGTCTAATCTAAGCAATAGATTCTTATTGATGTTTGGATTACATCCAAAATCCATATCCTGGTCTACCTGATATGATTCCTATATACCTCTTCAGCTATATCTCACTTGATTTTCAGGATCCAAACTGGTCTCTTCCTGCTCCTTAACCTACCAGGTTCTTCCACAATGGAGAGCATGTGCATGTTGGGATGACCTTCCTATTTCTAAGCCTAGATAACTCCCATTTATATTTCAGATCACAGCTATATTTCACTTCCTCAGGCTGCATTCCCTAGAGTATGTTAGGTTCCCATTTCATATAACATTTACCAAAATACAAAATGAATGTTTATTTGTTTAATGTTTATCTCTTTATTAGACTATGAGCTGCATGCCTATGTATATTTCATTCTTACGTGACCAGTACTCCTAGACTGACACAGAATTGGTGGACACATAGTTGGTGCTCCATAAATGCTTATTAAATAAACAGATGGATATTCCACAGTCCTCCCCTCAAGATGCTCTTGGGTAAGAAAAGATTATTACACAAAAGCAAAACAAAACAGAAATTTAGCCGTGGCCAGGTAGCTCAGTTGGTTGGAGTGTCATCCTGTACACCAAAAGGTTGCAGGTTCAATTCCTGGTCAGGGCACACACCTAGGTTGAGGATTTGCTCCTTGGTCGCAACTCGTGGGAGGCAATCAATCGATGTTTCTCTTTAATATTGATGTTTCTCTCTCTTTCTTTCTCAATCAATCAATAAAAACATATCCTAGGGTGAGGATTAAAAAACAACAACCCAGACATTTGCATTACAGTTTGATTATGTTGTACAAAAATACTGACTGAAGCTGGGTCCCAATATGTGGTGATATTAAAATAAATATTTATACTTCATATAAATTTTTATTAAATTTATCAAAAAATAAGAAAGTATGTCTCACACACTTGTGCTTGCACAACTTCACAAAATACCTTGAGAGAAAAAATAGAAAGAAATAAGACCTCCCAATTCAAAGGTGGCTTTTGGAAATGCTTAAAAAATACCCCAACAATTTTTAAACAACTCGAGGGAACTGAAGTTTAAAAAGTGTAAACAAGTCCATTAAGTAAGAAGTATTCTTATGTTAGTCAACAAATAAAAGGATCTATGAGAAAATAAAGGGACACAAGATATAAGAGACTGTTCTCCTAACTGTACCTCACAATATACTACCAAGGCCACTGTCACAAAGACCTGGAATATTAACCCATATACCTTCTAGCAGCCAGCCCAGGTGTCACTCTGTGTGGATAATACTACAGGGAATTCTCAATGCTTTTTAGCATTTTTTCAGGACCATTTTAATGCACTTGATTAAATTAAGATTTAAAGGGATCTTTTAAATATTTAACACTCATGGCTGTCATAATTCTCTCCTTGTTAGATCTGTAAGGAGAGTATGACCTCAGCTATTGGGAGAATAAGTAATATATTAAGAATTACAGCAAGGGAACACAACAAAAGAGTTAAGAAAAACATGCAATAAAAATGCACAGACTCAAACAATTTCCTTGGTAAATTCTGTATGATGCTTAATGTGTTAACTCAAGGATGAATAAGACAGAGAGCCATCTGCAGGAAAAGAAACCTGTACATTCTACAACCCTTCATATTATTTCCTCTAGAATAAAGGGAGCCTATAATAAAACTAATTTCTATCCTAGATCCCCAGAAAAGTAACTGCATTTTCACCAAGAATATCTTATTTGTAACTTGGATATTTAGAGAATTAGGTCTCTAGAAAAACTGTTCTCCACTTGAAATCACTCCTTCAGAGAGATTGTCCCTAAACATATTGCCCATTCTTGCCTTCCTTTTACCACCTTATTAGAAATTATTTTCCTAGTTTATCTGTTTATTACATGTCTCCCTTCACTAAAGTAAGGGCATCGACCTTATCTAATTTGTTTACCATTGTATCCAAGCCCCTGCTACAGCAGCGACTAGCACAAAAGAGATATGGACTAAGTATATTCTAAGATTGAATAAAGAATCATGAAGACAACAATTAACATCTGTAGTCATTATTTTGGTATATCTTGACCAGAACACTGTGAGATAATAACCACTTGATCCTCATTTCAGAGCTTAGCGTGCCTAAAATCAATCTGGTTCTCTACATCTAAATATTATTCGCTACTCTATATATCAAGCAGTTGAATAACTTCTTATTTATTCCAATTATTTCATAAAAAATTTACTCAAGCAGGAGTTGATATAATTGCAGATAGTGATAACTGCCATGCTAGCATAATAAATGCCAAACAGTATTCCAGGTGCCAAGACAACAAAGAAATGGAAAATATGCTTGTAAACTGGAAATTATCTGAGTAATGAATAATGCCTCACACTAACAGGACACTCACTGTAGCAAAAGGCCCTTGTGGATCCTCCTTCCCACAGAACTACACGGTTGCCAGGAGCACCAGGACAGACACCGTAGTTGCCCACCAACATCCATTCCCTCCTTTCTTGCTGACTGAACCATGACTTGGTTTAGGGCAGCAATATGCCTTACTAAAAGTGTTAGCTTTCCCAGCCTCTCTCATCCAGACTTGGTCATATGACACTGTCCTGAGCAATAAGATCTCGGGAAAAGGCAAGGTGAAGAAGTCTATGAATGCTCTTCTTTCCTAAAGATGACGCTGATCCCCTTTGCCCATTTCTTCCTCCCTTGACCTTTGCAGAACTCAGATTTAAGCATTCATGAGGTGACAAGCACAAGGACAAGAGCAGAGTGTTGAAGGAAGCAGAGAATAAAGGAAAACTGAGCCTGGATTAAAGACATGCCAGGGGGTTCTACCATATCAGTGTCTGTCACAGACAAAAAATAACCCTCTTTTTGATTAAACAACTGTGAGCCGATTTTTGTGTCACTTGGAGCTAAAAACTCCCTAGGGTAAAACAGCAATTTTATTTTGTTTCTTTTTTGTGTGTGAAATCAAGTAATTTTTCTGAAACAAAAACTAGAATTGCATGTGGGTATCAGACCTATTGTCACGTAAACATGATGTAAGGTATCAAGGGCAAATCTAGAAAAAAGAGGTTGCACTCCTCTCTAGGAAATGAGAAAGTGAACTGTCCTTTATTTCAAAGTGGCCCAAACCGACAACCCTGTGTGATGTGAATGGAAAGGCTTATTTTACCCCCTTCTCCCCCCACAGAATGTGCTGGAAGCTGAGATCATCTCCCTCCGTCTGTGTAGGAAGCAGTTTCCTCTTAGAATTGTTATTGTATTTGGAATAGAGCTGACCCAGAGCACAGTGACAATGCTGACACTAACGGAAACAAATTCAGATACACTGTATGAACTCCAGATCGGTGCTGGTCGCTTCAGAAAATAAGGATCAAGTAGCAGCAGCATTATCTCCTTATTTCAACTCTGTCCACTCTCTGCTGAAAAAGCATGCAGTTCAACCTGATTCATTTAGGAGGTGTTTTATAGACAAACTAGAGGCCCAATGGATGAAAATTTGTGCACTCGGGGGGATCCCTCAGCCTGGCCTGCACCCTCTCACAATCCAGGACCCCTCGGATAGGGCCCCTAGGCCTGGCCTGAGATCAGGGCCTAACGGGCTTTCCTTCCCCTGGCGGCAGGCAGCTGGCCCCACCCCCACCTCTACCACTGCTTGCCATCTGTGCAGCACTGCCCCCCCTCCCCTGCCACCAGTGGCCTCCCTCTGTAGGCGACAAGCATGGGGTGCAATGGCTTGGCTGGCCTGGGCCTCCCTCTGCGGGGCGATTGCTAGCTGGCAGCACACCTGCCACAGAGTCACGGTAGGTGGCCTGGGTCTCCCTCTTTCTTTGCTGGGGGCAGGGCCAGCCCGGTGAGGGGCCATCTGCCTACCTGATTGCCCGTCCCTAACTGCTGGCCTGCCTACCTGATCACCCCTAACCGCTGGCCTGCCTACCTGATCACCCCTAACCATTCTGCCTGCCTGATCACCCCTAACCATTCTGCCTACCTGATCACCCCTAACCATTCTGCCTACCTGATCACCCCTAACTATTCTGCCTGCCTGCCTGCCTGATCACCCCTAACCACTTGCTTGGGGGCAGGGCCAGCCCTCTGAGGGGCTGTGGTGGTTCTGGTCTTTGGTCATTCTAGTCATTATGCTTATGGTGGCTGGCATTTTATTATATAGGATGGCATTAGCATGGGTGATAATATCCACTAGAGCAGTGGTTCTCAACCATCTGGCCCTTGAAATACAGTTCCTCATGTTGTGACCCAACCATAAAATTATTTTCGTTGCTACTTCATAACTGTAATGTTGCTACTGTTATGAATCGTAATGTAAATATCTGATATGCAGGAAGGTCTTAGGTGATCCCTGTGAAAGGGTCGTTCGACTGCCAAAGGGGTCACGACCCACAGGTTGAGAACCGCTGCAGAGGATGTAACAGAAAAGTGGAACAGATTTAAATTTCACTGATAACAGACAAGTTAAAATACTTTATTTACTATTATTATCTAAATAAATCAGCCACCGAGGGTTATTCATTCATTTAAGGAGATATTAAATGCCTGCTACATACCAGACAGTATTCCAGGTGCTAGGAATAAGGCAGTATACCCTACAGAAAAGCCTGACCCTTTGGAGCTTACCTTCTGTTGCCAAAGACAGAATCAACAATCGAATGGCTGGAGCGACATGGACAATGGATAGGGTGCAAGAGATCAGACAAGCCAGAGCAAAAGGGTCTGCGTTATATTCTGGGTTAGAGTGAGGACACTGGAAAGTATAGAGAGGAGCTGAATCAGTGAGAAAATACGGGGGTCATGTTCCTTGAGAAGCATTTGCTTCTACTGGAAACCAGTAAAGGTCTTGGGCAGGCTCTGCATTGAGGGGGAACTAGAGGTGCCAATGTAGCGATGACATCCATACCTGGCATTGAAAGCCATGGACTAGATGAAGTCCCATAGTGAGTTAGTGTCTTGGGGGAGAGCAGAAGCCTGAGGACTGAGCCCTGGGGAACACAGTATGTAGAGACAAGAAAGCATGAGAAAGGGGCCAAAAAGGAGCAGCTGGGGGAGTAAGAGTAAAGCCAGGAAAAACGCATTGTTCACAGAGGAAGCACGTGAAGGTAGGGAGTCAGTGGCTGTGAGCAGGGCTGGGTGCCTGGAACATTTTCATTGAACAGACAGGAACAGGCCTGACTGAAGTTCAAGGGAGAATGGCAGAGGAAAGAGGGAAATCATAGCGTAAACTATTCTGATGAGTTTTTTTATATGAAGGATGGCATAAAAGGGGGTTTGTGGTCAAGCATATATTGTTATTATTGTTTCTGTTTGAGTGATAACGGTGATGTTTCAGTCGAAGGAAAATTTGATAACATAGAGACAGGGTGTAATTATAGGGAAAGGTTCTTGAGTGGCCACATAGGGATAAGCTGGAGGCCAGTGGGGACTGAGTGCTGACAGCAGGGACTCAAGCAGTTTCAGTGGCAGGGGCATGTGTACAGAGGAGGGTGTGCTGGAAGATCAGGGTAGGGGTTGACCAATTTTTCCCTGAGAGCATTTATTTTCTCAGCAAAATAGCAGCAAGATATCAGCTGAGACTAAGAATGGAGCAAGGGATGCAACAGTATTAAGTCTAGAGAAAAAAATAAACTGTTCAAATATGCTCATGTTCTCATTTCAAATAATTAAGCTTTCACAATCTTTTTTTTTTTTTGAATTGGAAACTTTTGTATTTGTGGCCTGTTTTCTTTTTTACCCCATACCCAGGAAATTTATATTATAGTTTGCTAAGAAGATTTAATGAAATAATTACCCTTGACTGTTGGAGAATGCAAATAATAAGCATATCTTTCAAACTAATATTATAGGTTAATCATACTTATTCTCTGTCTCCTAATAAAATTGGGGACAATAAATACCCGTTGTGATATAACAATGAGTTTCTCAAAAAGGAGAAGAAATAGTGTAACTAAACATCATGTTTACTTGTACTGGGTTTCAGACTGTCGGGTTTCATGATATATAAATAAAATAGAACAATAATTTTCTGAAATGGAAATGCAAAATAATTTTTAAAAGGTTACTAAAACTATGGATATTATACTTACTTGGTGATTCAGAAAAAACATTAAAGATAACCATGTCAATATTAGTAGAGGAAGGTAAATTAACCATCCAATTATCACAGGAAAACATTCAGAAGTGTGCTAGAGTCCTGAAGGACCAGTGAACGTGAAAACGATACTAATCCCACCCCACAGGAAAATGTGGTAAGAAAAGAGGGCAAAAGCAATGGACAGTTTTCTAGAGGTCCCTTCCACAGATCTGACAGAGCTTCTGAGCAGTGAGGACAAAAAGTGAAACATGGTATGTTGGGTTTTGCTCAGTATTTAAAAAAAGACTGCAGAGCAGCTGGCAAAGATTTTCTTAGCAAATATGATAAAATGCATTTATCACATGCTGAGCTTTAAATAGGGAAAGAATAGTATGGTGGGTAATTGGATAATAGCACAAGGATCCCAGAACAAGAGGATCTCATGTGTAATATGGGTACAGTTTCAGGGAGACCATAGGTTTGCTGGAAAACGGGATGATTCCACCTGAGATATCTGGATGAAATATCATTTCTCTGGCTGCTGTAAAGGTCTAGAGACAAGACAGTGAGGACTATGTGAATGGTGTTCACCAGTATGTGGCTGTAATGACATTTAAACAGGGAATTTATATCATCAGTTATACCATAATTATTTAAGTAGACAAAACTAGGCTCTTTTTATAATACTAAATAGCATAAGCCTTCATAAATTGCCAACCTGCTTTATTGCCTAGTTTTTAACTTTGAAAAAAATCAGGAAAATGACACTCTTGATTTATGCAGGAAAAAACTGAGAGAGGTCCATGTAGATGAGACAGAAGCACCGGATTTTAAGACTAGAAAAACTTTAGGGATTATTGGCTCACTAAAAAATTTGGTTTACATGTCACTAAATAGAACTAAGCCTACATCTAACCGATAAATGTATTGTGAGGAACTGAGGGTGATATGGCATCAAAAAGTAATTAATATAAACACTATTTCACTAGACCAGGGGTGGGCAAACTTTTTGACTCGAGGTCCACAATGGGTTCTTAAACTGGACTGGAGGGCCAGAACAAAAGCATGGATGGAGTGTTTGTGTGAACTAATATAAATTCAAAGTAAACATCATTACATAAAAGTGTACGGTCTTTTATTTTTAGTTTTATTCATTTCAAACAGGCCGTAGTTTGCCCACGGCTGCACTAGACTTTCCTACTACATTTTTTTCATTATTTTTAAGGAAGAAATCAAAACAGACAGATTATCTTCTAAATCTTAATTTTTATATAATTTTGTCTCAAAGATCATTTAAAAAAACCTAAAACTACTTTCTTTGTTCTGAATCTCCTTTAGCTTGTCTTTTATATAAAAACAGAGGCCCAATGCACGAATTTGTGCAAGGGGCTCGGCCCTCAAAGCCCCAGCTTTGTTCAGAAGGTCGTCTGGACAATTGTCCTGATGGTCATTCTGCTGTTTGGTCTCAGTAGCATATTAGCTCTTTATTATAGGGGATCAGATTTTTTTAAAAATGACTAATTTGGTACTAGATATATGTAAATGGATTATTCCCACCTAATCTAAATGGTCCTAGTATTTAAAATGAGATGTGGTTTCACACAGCATGACCTTCTGCTCACCAACACATCACCTAATGCTGAAAAGGTGCTGACTGTTCAGTTCAATGACAATGGGTAACCCCTGTGCTGGGCTTAGTGAGACACAGTTTGCAATAACTGTGACTGAAAACATTTTTTGCCTTACTTGCCGAATTTAGAAACTAACCCTAGAATAAGACTTGAGTCCACTGTTGCTGAATTTTCTATGGCTGCCTGGCATTGTATAACATTTGGTTGGAGATATTATACAAGCTGCACATTAAAGAATGAAAACTTGCTTTTTTGCAAATATGATACTATTTTGATTATTATTGCTTTGTAGAGTAATCCAAAACCAGGAGAGATGGATGGATCTATAGAATATCACACTATGAAAAATGTCAGATGGAAAAAAGTCAAGAACCATATAATTTCATTCATATCCTATCTAATAAAAGACAAAAAGGGTAATTAACTGTACCTTCACTATGCTTCCCATTGGCTAATCAGTGCCATATGCAAATTAATTTGCATACTGCAGGCAGGGCTGGCCAGCGCAAGATGCCATCCTAGCCCCGTGTGCGGCCTTGGGGGGCTGAGCTTAGGTGGCACGATTGCGTCACCTAAGCCCCGCCCCAGCTGGGACCCCCATGTGCCATCTAAGCCCCGCTGCCAGCAGCAGGCAAATGTGGAGGGCGGGTGGCCCCTGGGTGGGCCTGCTCCTGGGGTCGCCATGGTGATCCCAGAGCTGGCAAGTGCGGAAGCTGGGCAGCCCCCGGGTGGGCCTGCTCCTCGGATAGCCATGGCGATCCCAGAGCAGTCAAGTTCCCCACAGGCAGCACCAAGCAGGGCCTAACCCCGGTCTCTGGAGTGATCCGGTGATCCATGAGCAGGAAAGCGCAGCCTGCAGGCAGCACCCCACCCTGGCCACAGCTCAAGGGAGAGAAAAACATGCAGTGGAGGCCAGGAGCCTGAGAGATCAACACAGAGGGGTGCCTGCTCCAAGCCTCCACAGTGTGGCTGGGGGCAGGCCCCCAGCAGACACATACATACACACACACACACACACACACACACACACACACACACACAGGACGCCTGCTCCGAGCCTCTGCTGCCCGACTGTGGCCATCAGTAGGACATCCACTGAGGGCTCCCGGACTGTGAGAGGGAACCCCATCCCCCAGTGCATGAATTTTGTGCACCGGGCCTCTAGTGTGGTATATAAAACTGAAAGCATTAATGAACAAACAAGACAAGCAAACAAGAAAAACCTCATAGACACAGCCATTAGTTTGGTGGCCACCAATGGAAAAAGGTGATTGGGGAAGGAAATAAAGATAAAGAAGGCAAAATAATAAGCCAAGTATCACAAGATCTCACTCATATGCAGAATCTACTGAACAAAATAAACTGATGAACAAAATAGACACAGAGACATAGAAGCATGGGAAAGACTGGTGAATCTTAGAGGGAAGGGAGGAGCGGGGGCAGGAAAAGATTAACCAAAGACCTTGTATGCATATATGCATAACTCATGGACACAGAAAATAGTGCAGTGAAGGCCTGGGGGGTGGGGGCACAGTAGAGGGAGTCAATGAGGGAAACATCTGTAATACTTTCAACAATAAAGATAAATTAAATAAAAGAAGGAAAATATATGGTTACAGAAGAAGAACTGACTTTGAGTGGTAAATACACAATGCAACATACAGATGATGTATTATAGAACTGTACACTTGAAACCTATATAATTTTATTAACCAATGTCATCCAAATAAATTTAACTAAAAAAAGAATGAAAACTTGTAAAAACTGTATTTATTTTTTTAAAAAAAACATACTTTTGATTTCAGAGAGGAAGGAAGAGGGAAAGAGAGTGAGAAATATCAGTGATAGAGAATCACTGATCAGCTGCCTCCTGTACGCCCCCTAGTTGGGATTGAGCCTGCAACCCGGGCATGTGCCCTGATGGGGAATCTAACCCTGACCTTCTGGTTCATAGGTTAATGCTCAACCATTGAGCCACACCAGCTGGGTGAAAACTATTTCTTTTACTCTGTTTTACAATTCCTTAGGTCATAAACGATTTAATAGTCAGGAAAACAGTCAAGGAAAGGAGCATTATGAAGAGTTTATGATTATTAAAGGAGAAGGATGTCTTGAAAGGGAAGGTCAGTAATGCAGAAGGTATGCATTACTGGGATGTAATGCCAGTATGATATGCTATCAGCACCGTGCCTCTCACCATTAATGGATTTTAACTATTTGATGATCATAGAAATAACATTACATATAGATAACATTTCTGAAGGAACGATACAAGTAAAATTAGAAGTAGTCTAAAGAATGCTCCAGGGAGGGTGAGATGGAGCAGAAGACGTCCAAATATATCAGGGGGGAAGCTTTTGGCTGGTCCATGTAGCTCTGGCTTTGCATCTGCAGCTGCTAGGGTGAGGAGCTCTTAAATATGTCGATCTGTGAGCAGATCATGAGAAAGATCTATACTCACCGGTGCTGGATGCACAGGTGCAGAGAGCTGCTAGCCCAAAGACTTGTGCAGATTATTCTGCCATCGTTATCTTATGTGTTGAAGTGAAACTCATTTCATTGCTCAGAAATAAATTCTAATTTTTACTTTTTGGTTTGAAATAAATGGCAAAGCATGAATGCTGCTGTCCATAATCTGGCCAGATGTGACTCATTGACTGGGACAGGATAATAATCTCTTTCAGCTTACTGTCAAACTACTGAGTCAGTCCATGACTTTGAGAAGTTAGTGTGTATTTGTTCTACATGTCTGTAACTTTGCACAAAGCTGAACCTTGTTAAGATACAACCTACCAATGTCGGTAATGGGAGGACTAATACCTACCCACCTTGTTACATTCCATCTCCACCGAACAGCAGCGAGCAAACTCATCTAGCTATGATGGGAACATAACCTGTAAAATCGTTCTGAGCTGCCACTAGGATTTCAAAGATTAAGTTTTAGAACCAAGTAAATGAGTTCTGTCTTCACACCTCCAGAAGGCAGAGCACACAGGATAAGACTTCAACAAGGACCATTTAAAACATAATATCATTTAGACTGTAAGTACATTTTGAAATGTATTATTTTTCCTTGATATCTCTAGCATGCAAATCTGTAATTAGGGACTTCTAAAATAGCTAACTTTTTTTAAAAACACAATGCACTATAATTGTCTATTAAGTCAATGACTACTTAGGGACTCTTAAAACACTGCTGATTACTTGCTTGCTGTATTTTGGAAGAACAAGTATTAAGATTTCTTATAAAATCGTCTTTAAAACAGAGTAAAATTGAAAATGTGTTGTTACTTAACAATCTCCATTTTTTTTCTTCTGAATGACATCTATCCATCATAGTTTCATTCCACATTTAGGCTATAATTGCATTAACTCTTTATAATCTAAGTGAATTTCCATCTCTGATGAAATAAAACTTCTCTAATTCAACAGGACCCCAAATGCTCATCAAAGAGGGTTTTATGCATTATTCATTTCTTAATGTAGATTAATGAATTTCATCTCACTTAACAGGATAAACAATGTATTAGGCCATATGGTGCATTTACAAGTGATTCTGTTATGCATCTGCTGTGTAATGAAACAAATGAGATAAAGATTCACTATATCTTTTTATCAGTTATGTTCTATTTTGCTTGTTTAACAATTAAATAAATTAGCCTGTTCTTAAGGTCTTTATTTATAGAGGCTATGCATATTATACTTTGTATTACTATTTTACTAATATATACTTTAATTTCATAATAATGCTTCATTTAATCTACTTTGTAATAAAGCATCATAATTAGTTCTAAATACAAATCACAAATAAACTAGAGAGAGAACAATGACCAGGTTATTTAGACATGCAAGCCACTAGAAAGTTTCCTTTTTCTGCCAGCCAACTTTTTATTAATGAAATGTTCCTTTGTTAGTAAAGAGAAGTGTTTGGCCCATGTCCTTACCACTAGTCCTGACTAGACTAATTCCATAGCTACAACTAAATAATTCACTTCATAAACGTTGTAGGTGAGAGCCCAATTCGGCCACTAGAGATGCATGTTTTGGCATAAGTGATTAACCAATCCTTAAAGAGAGAAATGCATAATATTTACTGGAAGCCAAACACTAGAGAAATGATGACATGCAATACTCATCGACCCTCCACTCATGAAGCCTACAGTCTCATAAGCACTACTGATAAAAAGCTGGGAAATAGATGATTAAAGTAATACTTACATATTGTGAGAAAAGGAAGTTGTGAAATGGGATATAATAGTGGTGGCTGTTTTTAGATAATATGGCCCAGGAAGGCCTTCCTCAGAAGAAACCATTTGAGATGAATTCTACAGGGTGAGAAAAGTCCTCCACTCTACAGGGTGAGAGAGAGAGTCTCCTACTCTACAGGGTGAGAGAGAGAGTCTCCTACTCTACAGGGTGAGAGAGTCCTCCATTCTGAACAGAGAAGATACAGGTGCTACCCTTTCTGGAAGCCCAGACTTGGCACTACCACAGGCTTCTCCAAGGCTGGAACCTCACACCAGCTGGGTCACCCACTTTCCTGTCTAAAGAAGGGGTGACGGAGAGGGAAGCCTCACATGATTATAAAAGTATTATCACACAGTAGGGTTCAGGCAAACCAGAAATGCATTCTAACTATGGCCCTGGACCATAGTGACTGTGTCACTTTTATGTTTGACATCCACATCTTTGGTGTCTCTCAAAAATAAAGCACTTTTTCTAGGTTGGTTCACACTTTTCGAGAATATGAATCAAACCCTCTCTCCTACATCTACTTATTTTTATACCTCAGCTGAGAAGGCAGTCTGCTCCTCTCAAGTTTGTGGTGATTGGTATTCATGGCACAAACGGTGAGGCAAGCCTCCTCTGACAACTGGTCACCTTCAGGGAGGCTCTCCCTGGAGGGCTCAGCAGCACACTATGTCACTCCACATCCCCATCAGCTCTTGTCATTTTATGTTTGTTCTTTGTCATTTCAGAAAAAAACACTTTATACATACCTATGAGAAAAGTCAGTTACCAAGTGGCTCATCCAAGTCTATACTTAATTCAAAAACTGTTTCTGGTTTGGTTTGGTTTTCTTTTTTGTCTCCAGCTATATTTCCCTTATTAGAGGTATTGGGACCTATCGTAACTTTATTTTATTATTCTATCCCTACCTGAAAACATTTCCGTGCAGTCAGATATTTTATTCTTTTTAAATATCATTTCTAAAAGTGTATTTAAAACAAGGGCTGAAGGAGTAGATAGGGGGAAATAATATAGACAGATTACATTTATAAAATGCAAGAGGTTAGGAAAATAACAAGCAAATTGGAGAAATAGTCATTGAGAGCCTACGCTGTGTGGAGAGCACAGGCTGAGCCACGCAACCCATGGCAGGAAGTGGTAGGTCACCAGCAACATGAGGTGTCCGTCACCATAAGAAGTATTCTAGTAAGGGAGAAGGATGAGAACAGAAACAAATAAACTTATAATCTCATGTCAGCCTGTGAGAACTGTCATTAAGAAACACAAAGGCAGCTAACAGAGCTAAAGAATGGCAAGGCTGCCCTGACTGGTTTGGCTCAGTGGATAGAGCGTCGGCCTGCGGACACAAGGGCCCCAGGTTCAATTCCGGTCAAGGGCATGTACCTTGGTTGCGGACTCATCCCCAGTAGGGGATGTGCAGGAGGCAGCTGATCGATGTTTCTCTCTCTCATCGATATTTCTAACTCTCTATCCCTCTCCCTTCCTCTCTGTAAAAAATCAATAAAATATATTTAAAAAAAAAGAATGGCAAGGCTGTTGTCTTGTAAACAGCTCAACAGAGAAGGCATCTCTGGGAGGGACCCTCAGAACAAGCCTTGGGAGCACAGGGGGCACAGGTTCCAAGTCAAGGGCACAACAGGAGCAGACGTGGATGCATGCTGTTATGCTGGGAAGAGCCCTGAGAGAGCAAGGATAAGAATACAAAACTCTGTTAGGAGCTCCCACGGGTCAAATTGCAGAGGGCCTGTGAGTGAGAGGAAGAGCTATGGAACAAACTCTGTGTGAGCCAAGAAGCCTTTGGAGGGTTCTGGGCACAAGAGTGGCTAATAAATAAATAAATAAATAAATAACAAAACAAGGAGAGGACAAAATACTGTAGGATGATAAGGATAAAGAGAAAACTCATCTCCTCAAGAACATCAAAGTTTTGGAGACCAGGTGACTCTTGACTGCAAATGATTTCACCTTGTTGGCCCAAGGCTAGAAGGAAGGGAAGATACATCCTACCCAGAGGCAGAGCAGCCTTCTGTATGGTCTGAGAAGCAAGGCAAAAGGAGACCCAACGAAAGTGCACTGCCTAAAACAGGGACAAAGAAATGGTAAATTGTGCTTAACAGAGAAGGCTATTAGAACTGGTTAAATCCACTTGATTTGACAACTAGAAAGCTATTAAACAACTCAGTGAGAATAATTTTATTTTGCTGGTGGTATATTTATAATTGTTATATTGTTATCTATAATAAAAAATATTTATATCCATCCTGGTTCAGAACTCCTAAAATTCTTGAATTTCCTGTGTTGAGAATAATAAGTGTCTTTTGTATGTTAATGAGATGATGATTTTTGGAAAGCTCTTAAGGATGAGGGCAGGTTGCCTGTGGAGCCAACCATGTAATTACAGGGTTGGAAACTTCAGTCCCACCCTAGACCACTGGGGAGGGGAGTGGGGCTGGACACAGTTCAATCTCCAGTGGACAATAATTTAATCAATCATACCTATGCAATAAAGGATCCATAAAAACCCAGAAGGACAGGGTTGGAACACTTTTGGGTTAGTACATCGGAATGTATCCATGTGCCACCATGCTGGGACATGAGGACAGAACATCACCCCGTATATTACTTCATAACTAATTTCCTGAATTCTATGTGCTGCTCAAGCACCTTAATTGAACTCAAGGTGGGGGTCATGGAAACCTGTGATGTATAGTCAGTTTTTTACAAGCAGAGTTAACAACATGAACTTTTGACTGACATCTGAAGTGGGGACAGTATTGTGCAGGGGTCCTCAAACTTTTTAAACAGGGGGCCAGTTCACTGTCCCTCAGAATGTTGGAGGGCCGGACTATAGTTTTTAAAAAAAACACTATAAACAAATTCCTATGCACACTGCACATATCTTATTTTGAAGTAAAAAAACAAAACGGGAACGAATACAATATTTGTATTTGCATGTGGCCCGCGGGCCATAGTTTGAGGACCCCTGGTCTTGTGGGACTGAGCCTTTCACCTATGGAGTCTGATGCTATCTTCAGGTAGACAGTGTCAGAATGGACTGAATTGTAGGACATCCAATTGGTGTCAGAGAATTGCTTGGTGTGAGGAAAAACCCCACATATGGAATTGGGTGCAAATTTGCAGTGATATATTCAGGATTTTTTAATAAGCAAACAGCATAGTTCTTTAGTTCTTAGTTTAATGGGGCTTATAGGATCTACTTATCCTAAGCTTAAGTCAATAATTCTAAATGTTTTGAACTGTCCTGAATGTTATTCAATATTTGCTCAGAGATCAGCAACCCTTCATGGATAGTGTGATTATAACAAGTACCTAGGAAAAGGCCATACTGGTTGTGTAAGTTCTAGAAAATAAAGTCAACTCCCAATTTTCTGGATCAATGAAGAGAAACGGTGGCATGGGAAGCAAATGTTCCTGCACTCTTCACCCAGCCCTGCTATTTACTGAGGGGCCACTGTGTCTCTAATAACCAAAAGCAGCCATTAAGGCACTTAATGTCACAAGCCTGCAAGTCCCAGAGGTAAAGTAACCTGCACAAAGGCATGGAGTCAGTCAGAGCAGAACAGAATTTAAATCCAAGTTTTTCTAACTCCAAAGTCGATCATATCCAAGCTTGGTTAATTTCCAAAGCAAGAGCTACTGGCCATCCACTGCCCAATGGAGTAGGTAATCTGTGGGAGTATAACTAACAATAAAGGAAAAGAAATGAGCTCTATTTAAAGAAATTTAACATCAAATGTGACTGGGATTACAGTTTCCCAATGATATGACTAAAAAGATTACCCCCAAAATCAAGTAGATGACCAAGTTAAGCATGGCTTTTTTGCTTTTGATGTTTTTATATCTTTTTTAAAATAGATTTTTATTGATTTCAGAGAGGAAGGGAGAAGGATAGAGAGATAGAAACATCAATGATGAGAGAGAATCTGATCGGCTGCTTCCTGCACGCCCTCTACTGGGGATTGAGCTTGCAACCCACGCATGTGCCCTTGACCGGAATCTATCCTGGGAACCTTTAGTCCACAGGAGGAAGCTCTATCCACAGAGCCAAACCAGCTGGGGCATCTACACTAATAAAAGAGAAACATGCAAATTGGTGTCACTCTGCTACACCCACCAGCCAATCAGATCAACTATGCTAATTAACCCAACAAAGATGGTGGTTAATTTGCATACGCAGGCATAGAGTGAAGACTGAAGTCTGAAGACTGAAGACTGAAGACTGAAACCAAGCCTCGCTGTGGCCGGACCAAAGGCCTGGGTCCAGGGTGCCGGAGGAAAACCAGTGCCAGCAGCCAGGGGAAAGAGGGCCTATTGTGTGAATCTTCATGCAATGGGCTTCTAGTCTTTATATATTTGTAAAGACACTCATGGAATGCAAAGCATGACAGAAAGAACTTAACAACTTAATAGTGCTACATCTTAATTATTTAATTCGGATGCTAAGTGTAGAAAAAGTCCAAGATGAAGGGCTATACATTAGAGAAACAAATTATGCCTTCATGGTACAAGAAAAGAAAAGTTTCTTCTGGCAGAGGAATACAGGACAACTGCAGGTGAGCATCTGTGGCTGAGAATGGCACCTAGGGGGTAATTGTCATCACCTGGCCATACAAACTGGTGCTCTTCCCAGATGAATGAGAACATTCAAATTTTCATGCTCAGAAGGCTTTTGTGATCACCAGTTACTGTTTTGAGAACTTCTATATTAGGCCTTAGTGACTGAATATTATAAACTATTGAATATTATGATTATGGAGAAAATGAGGTATGATTTCGGTTTTGCACAGACTATTATAAGGAAGAAACGACAAAAACAGGAACTTGTTACAACAGTCAGTGCTAGACTTTCAAACTTGCTTTTGTTGTAGTACCTAGACTAACCATTTTTTTCTACTTTCAAGTGGGAAAATTTTTCAGTGACAAATAAATTTTGGAGCAGAGCTCTGTTTATGTGTGTGGTTTTGTGTATTTTTGCACGAATGGTACATATTGAACCATATTATGTCTGGAAGTCTAGGTATTTAAACATTAATAAGACTACTGATGAACATATGAATAATTATAAACCATAGGGTTAACTGAACAACCTATAATAAGCCATATTAATAATGACTAATCTAAACAAATTTATAACAAAAAAGCAAGTACATGACCAACTGGACAGCCAATTACAAGTTATCTTCCCCCCAAATTATAGGGATTCCAATCCCCTGATTGTGAGTACTCAAAACAGAAATCTTGTAATATTGCTAACACATGAAACTTCAGAAAAAAACTGAAGTAAAATATTTTGGAAACTCCACTCAGATACTAATTTTAGCACAATTTTGAATGTTGTAATCCTTAATATTTTACAGTTGTACATAAAAATGAAAATCTATAGAATGTTATGCAATTTGCTGAAAGCAGCTAGCATTAATTGAGCACATACTATGGGTCAGGTAGTCTTTAGGATGTTATGCATATATTTACCCTATTTCATTATAATAAACTAGAGGCCCGGTGCACAAAAATTTGTGCACTCGGGGGTAGGGGGTCCCTCAGCCCGGCCTGTGCCCTCTCGCAGTCTGGGACCCCTCGGGGGTGACCACCTGCTGGCTTAGGCCCGCTCCCCGGAGGATTGGGCCTAAGATGGCAATCAGACATCCCTCTGGAAGCCCGGCAGCCCTCGGGGGATGTCCACTTGCCAGTGGGGAGCAGGCCTAAACTGCAGTCGGACATCTGAGCACTGCTGAGGCGGCAGGAGAGGCTCCCACCACCACCGCTGTACTGGCAGCCATCAGCCTGGCTTGTGGCTGAGCAGAGCACCCCGCTGTGAGAGCGACTGACCACCAGAGGGCAGCTCCTGAATTGAGCGTCTGCCCCCTGGTGGTCAGTGTGTGTCATAGTGACCAGTCATTCCCAGTCTTTCTGCTGTCAGGGTCAGTTTGCATATTACCCTTTTACTATATAGGATAGCGGCCTGGTGCATGGGTGGGGGCCGGCTGGTTTGCCCTGAAGGGTGTCCCGGATCAGGGTGGGGGTCCCGCTTGTGTGCCTGACCAGCCTGGATGATGGGCTGATGGCTGTTTGCAGTGGGTCACACCCCCTTCAGGGTGGGGGTCCCCACTGGGGTGCCTGGCCAGTCTGGGTGAGGGACTGAGTGCTGTTTTCAGGCTGGCAGGTGACTGAAGCTCCCAGCCTCTTTTTTTTTCTTTTCTTTTTATTCTGGGATTTATTTACCTTCTATGGCTGTCACTGGAGCTGAGAGCTGGCTCCAGCTCTGAGGCTGTGGCTGGCTGAAAGCAGGTATCTGGGTTTGTTTAGTTTCTATAATTGAAACTCTGTTGCCATCACTGGCGCTCTAAGCTCTGAGTCCGCTGGCGGCTGAAAGCAGGTTTCTGGGTTTGTTTAGCTTCTATAATTGCAACATTGTTGCATCTGGAGCTCAGAGCTGGGCTGCAGCAGGCGGGGAACCTTGGCTTCCTCTGTCACTGAAGCAAGCAAGCCTCATATTCGCTTCAGCTGCATGGCTGCTGGCCGCCATCTTGGTTGGCAGTTAATTTGCATATCTCCCTGATTAGTCAATGGGAAGGGTAGCGAAGTTTTGGTTAATTACCATGTTTGTCTATTATTAGATAGGATACTAGAGGCCCGGTGCACAAAATTTGTGCACTGGAGGCGGGGTTCCTTCAGTGTGAGAGGGCGCAGGCTAGGCCAAGGGACCCCACCAGTGCAGGATCAGGGATGGGGAGGGATGTGGGAGGTTGGCCAGCCAGGGAGGGATCACGGGAGGACTCCAGGGCATGTCCAGCCCATCTTGTGCAGTCCCGATCAGCCAAACCCCAGCAGCAAGCTAACCTACCAGTTGGAGCATCTGCCCCCTGGTGGTCAGTGCATGTCATAACCATTGATTGAGTGTCCTTAGCATGTCATTAGCATATTATGCTTTGATTGGTTGAATGGAGGACTGGGCACTTAGCATATTATACTTTTATTACATAGGATATGGAATAGATATACTAATATCACCTTCATTTTATAGGTGAGGCACAGAGAGGCACACGCTCAGCAAGCAGTAAAATTGACATTCAAACCCAAGCATTCAGACTCCACATTTCACACTTTTAATGACTAGGCTATGTTGCCTCCAGAACTTGAATTTTTAGATCCATTCTAGGCTATTCAGGATGATCTGTGCAACTCATCCATACACTCATTTCTAACTATGATAAGGGTGCAAATAGTGCAATGGTGTTGGAAGGGAGGAGTGCAGGTCAAAGATGGATTCTAGAGAAATCAAAAAAGAGTATCAGCAAGAAGTAATGACTGGTTGTATGTGTGGGGTGATGAAGGGGTAAGGATGGGGCAGAGACCAGAATGATTTTGAATAAGAAGTAGGAGATTTGGAAGCAAGTAGGAACAACAACAGAAAAAGAAGTTTTGGTTTGGGATGATATTCACATTTGAGATAAGCATCCATAGGCTTCAGGATACTTATGAGACATTCAGGTCAAGAAGTCCATTAAGCAGCTTGGCAAAGAAACAGGCAATGAGTAAAGAGAGCTGCCCCTATACCTGAAATGCTGATCTATCTCTACCCCTGTTGAAATCATTCATACTTAAGACAGTTACTGGAATGAGAGACTGAGGTGTGCATGTGGGTATGGGGGAGGGGGACACCATAAAGTGAGACCATTTCCCAGCATGCTGGGGTATGAAATCTGGGAAAATACAAAGCAGGGAAAAAGTAACCACAAAGCACAAATGCTTCTACTCTTCTCCCAGCATGGTACTGAGCATGACTCCCTGCATTACACTCTGTGTACAGACCCTGTGCTTGACAAAGCACTGCAGCTTACATAAGAACCTGTACCATATTGGCTTTGTGGCTTTGGAAGAATCTAGCAAATGTAAAAATGCTTGCCATATTTTCAGGGACTCTTCTCATTTCTACAAGAAGTTAAGGAATTCTTTCAAAAATGTAGTCCTTTCGGAATTAAGGTTCAAGCATCATTGGGTTGGCTCAATGTAAGGTATCTTCATTAACAGAAAAACTTGCTAGCTTCATCCCAAGAAGCCAAAAGGAGAGCAACAGAAGCAGTGAGCAAACAAAACACACAACAATGTAGCTGCTTGCACATGGGCCTAAAACTGGTTGTTAGTCACGACAGCCTAT